>NW_011966983.1:42629-62958 GCF_000949405.1 Vollenhovia emeryi | reverse complement strand
ACTTAAAATACTAGTTAATTTTTCACAATGGTATTCACTTTTCTTACTTAATTTTTCACAAACTTTCGCGCTGCAATCTTATTATCCTCGAATTTCGGGACACCCTACGGACAATTCTTTCTTCAAACTTCTAATGAAAAAAAAAATGCAAAACTTATCCTTTTGATTATTTTTAATTCTTTTCTTATTATGTTTTTATATGTATGTACAAACCGAGATTATATATATGTAAAAAAAGAACACGAATGGACACATTTTACGTCCAATTCTCTATACATATACTTATAATTAAATACAGGGTTGGGCGTTTATCTTGAAACAATAATATTTCTCGGTTGGAATGGATTATTTCGAAAAAAGTTTCAGACAAAAGTTGTTTGGTTTCGAGGGGGCCATAAGATGGTACCATTGGTTTGACCTTGAAGAATTATTTGAAGGTCACATAAAGGTCACACCAATTTTGTTAAATGGCATCCCCTATTTTTTATTACATATTCTTGTAGCTGACCTCGAGAGCTTTCCAAAACGCTATAATAAAGTATTTTTTTATTAAGAACTTTTTGAGTTATTAAGGTTTGAAAGTTCCAATATTTTGACATAAATTACAAAATATCTTGTAAAATATTCATTTTTTTATCATCTTACCTTAATACTTTTTTTAACAGAATAATGATACAAATCAACCGGTGTAAAGAAAACACAATTTTGTAACAAGTAATACAAAAAAATTGTTTTTAACATTTATGTGTTTATGTGTTGTTTTAATTATTATTATTTAGTGACAAATATACGTATTGCGAGTTTTTGTAAACTCATTCCTTGTACAAAAGGTCTCTTGGTAAATTGCTTTAAAGTACTAGACTTTAAAGATAACATTCAATATCTCGGAAAATTTAGAAAAATCACAAAAATGATCGAAAGGTGTTAATGATATTAAAACAGTTTTCTATGCGAAGCTGATATGTAATAAGAGTAATACAAATAACTACCATTTTCTATTGAGTATTATAAAGATTTTAAACTATTAAGAATACTCTTAAAAGTAAAAAAATAAAGATTTTAATTATGTTTTTTTATAGAAAAATAGTATTTGAATAGTAAAGCATTTATAAAATTATTAAATATTTAGATATTGTCCGGTATTACAGTTTCTTCATGGCATCAATTGTTCACAATGGAAATTTGAATTATTAATCATGCAATTATTTTATTATTATGCTGAAATATTATTAACTTATCAAGAAACATTACAATACTATTACGAAAGTTTCATTTTCTTTCTCAGATATTAATTATATAGATAGTAAATGATTATTCTGGGGATTTCGTATTCATTGTAGGAATCTCCCATCACAAATTGTATTCTTACGGTGTAAACGAACTTATAGGTTGAGCCCATGTACAACGTAACATGGCAAAAAGATACTTTATGCGCATTATTGTAAGTGTTCACGAAGCCTATCTCCTCTTCTCTACATTAATTCAGCCGCCGCACCACGCACTTCCCGTTAAACGGGATAGGCGTGACCTAAGCGTACGTAAAAATTCTGTTTTACCACTTGCTTGTTAAGAGGCGAACTTGGCAAGGCACAAACTTGCGCTACCCTCGAGTAGCGAATTTCGAATAATACTTCGCGAAGAGTGAGGTGAATGTAAAATTTTAATTTAAAATAACCTATTTTAACAAAATAGAAATTTAATTTTTCCAGGAAAAAATACACGTCAAAAATATCACATGTAATTTCGTAATAACATTCATGAACCTAGAAATCGAGTACACTTTTATGAGATCCACTCGCGCATCCGATGCTAGGTATTGCCGTCTCGTCCTGCTCTCGTTGTGACGTATCACCAAATTCTGGCGGCAAGTGCAAAACCTGTAAACAAACAAGCAATGTAAAATCTTATATCGACATCAATTTGAAAGAAAACAAAATATCAAAATCTACTAACTTCTATGAGGAACTTTTTACGGCGTAATTTAAATACTAGATCTCTGTATTGCGAACTGCCGTGTGACAAACCATTTAGTGCACACAATTTCTTAATATGCAAAAGACCGTGATACTCTTTAAATAACGGATTGATCTCTTTTACAGATCCTGCAAACGATTCTACTCCGACTGCTATATCCGACAAATGCTCGAGTCTTTCGATAACGTTATCCTAGAAAACAAAAAATGTAGACTGTGAGATTGGTCTTTGTGACACAGAAGTAATTTCTTTATACTTACAGTATTATCGAAATTATTAACTGGTATAGTTATTACGCCGACCGCATAGGACTGCCTTAAAAGTGCTCTGAAGCAATATAAGAATTTTAACAGATCACGATTCGAATCCTCCTCCGTGTTGCTAAGCCACAATCTAGATCCCAAAGAATGAATCGCGATTCTTAAGATCTTGGTTTTCCCATCCTGCGCGTCAGAGAGAAAATGTTGCCCATCGCGTAAAGTTCTTTCTACGGTGCACAATAGATCAGTATACGCAGCGTTCTGAAATTTACCGTTCTTGTCCATTGTCGTTTCCTCATTATTTTGCCACTGTTTTATGTCAGAACGTTCTAAGAGATCCCGCGGCATCAGTTTTGAGAGGTCGTAATAATGACCAAATATTCGACCTCCCGCGGGGGTTGGATCTACCAGTTTCATGTTCTGATATCGCCAAGCTATTTTCATTGGCTCATTCGCATTATCTGTAGCTTTCGTACGTTCTTCTGAGTCGTCTACAACCGCAGGTAATCCCGACACAAGTTGGGAAGATTGGGCATCTTGAGACGCAATGAGCAGAGGCTGAGATATGACCACTCCCTCAGCCATGAAATATTTCAACATGATTTTAGCGTAGAAGCCATACTTGTCTTCCTCTAGAAGTAAATATTTTATGAAACATACACGTGTGCAATGTTTTTAAATATCATTTCAATATCATTTAAATATCATATCTAGCAAAAGAAACACAAATATATAAATGAACGAAAACGCCTTAGAGGTCCAAGCAAGGTGTAGATAGCCAATAATTTTTAATGTGAATTCATATACAGTTTTCCATCTGTGCGCCGGTTTCTCTTCGGACATAACACAGTATCGTTTAAGTGGAATGTTGTTGTCAACAAATTTACGAATTTAAAATAATAAACAATTTCCAATTAAGGAATTAAAAATGTAAGACCAATAGTATTACGAGCGACAAATAATTTAATAAAACAATACAAGTCAGCTGTACAAATTACATTGTTTTTCTAATCTGACTTTTGATGATGACAGTATGAAAACGCAATTTCTTAAATCTATGTTTGTGTAGAAATAATTAACGGACGTTTCGACTGTACTTAGTCATCTTCAGCGTATAGTGTCCCTATAATGATATGTCGATGATGTTAATACAATAATTAAATAAAATACTATTGGCTTTACATTTTTAGTTCCTTGATTTTAAAAAAACCGAGCTTGTATTCAATTTTCTTAGTATAATTTCAAATTAATTTTTTAAAATTAATTTTTTAAAATTAATTTGAAATTATACTAAGAAAATGTTTTAAAAATCAATTATATAAGCAATTATATAAATATGCATACCAATTAAAAATATCGTGCCAATAGGTAAACCTCCGCCTATCGTGCTGTCTAATGAAGGTATCCCCGTTGAAACAAGCAACTGTGAGTTCCTCAAAGAAGGCTTCGTGCCTAATATTACCGGCAGCTTAGTTTTAGGCTTTATCCCACCTAAGATTGTCCTTTTTGCGTCCGAAGCCATCTGGTATTATCTGAAATATAATTTTTAAAAAGTATTTTAACGTTGCAATATAAAACTGAAATCATATTTGACGCTGCGATTTTTAAAGCTCCTTTCTTTCAATTAGACACACGTTCAAAATAAATAAATGCGCGATATAAAACACCAAGACAAACAGGGAATTCTTGGTGCAAAGCGCTGGCAAACTTCTTGTACTTCTGAAATATTAATTCAGATTAGTATCTATATCTCACTTTTGGGCATTTTAACGTAAGACAATCTGTATATCTCAAATCACGCCACGCAGAACATGTGTTCAAATGTTTCAACACAGTTCTAATGCCTAAACCCTTGGAAGGACTTGCCGGAAATTTTCTACAGCACATTTTCCGAAATCAAAGACGAGACATCGCGTCGTCTGTGGAAAACATCAACAAAGATCTCGAGCCAAAGTGCGTAAACCGTCGGAAGCAACGCGTACCAAGTACTATATCCGTATCAAATCACTTGATACGTTTGGTATAAACGCGCGTGGATCATTTTGGTTCGATACTCCTGACTCGCGAGTATCAGACCAAGTTGATACGCGTATCAAAAGATGTCAGCGCGCTGTAAACGATTTTATTTCGGATCAATTTATACAGAATTATTGCGACCTGTTTTTCGACAGATAAAGGCTATCTGGATACCAGGAAAAGAAGTTTGGGTTCTAACTCTGTTCGAACAATGTCACGAAGCGTTGTGAAAGTTTTTTTTTCTACATTCGAAGAGTAGCTAGCCAATCTGACAGAGTGAAATGATCTTCTACGATTATTTGCCGAAAATCGTTAGTCCTCTCTTTGGTCCATATTCTTCTTTGGTATTGAATACCATCTAAAATAAGAGTCAGTGATTTTGGATCAATCATTTGACTCCATTGTACAAGCAACTCTTTCCTCTGTTGAAGATACAATTTTCTCAATTTTATCCTCATACGTTTCATTATATTCTTGAGACGGTTTTTCTGGCTTCTTGCTGCACACTTAAAATTTCGAATAACGTTATAACTAATGTTATAAATGACGCTAGAATTTGTCTTGTCTCCATTATTTTTATAAATATCGACCGATTTACAAGAAGTAGACTTGTCACTCCGAAAACATTAGACTTTATCTGGAGTAAAAACCTAACCTAATCTGTTCCGAGATAGATCGGTGTAAACAGGAAGGTATCAAATGTTTAGTCCGCGTCAACTTGATACACGTACCAACCAATTTAACGGTGTAAAAGGGGTCAGAGTCTCGCCAGTTCGATCGGTCGAGGTTACTTTCTCACTTGCGGGAGATTTTTCAACAAGACGATCACACCGTAACGGTCAATCGAGTCCCACGGACGAGCGTCGCACTCGTGGGTGGCAGGTGCGCGGAACAGTCTGAAAAGAACAGCCGCGAAACTCCAATATCTTCAACACGTGTGTTCCTCAACAACAAAACGCGAGGAGGATTCAGAAAGAGGCACGCGTTTCTGACGTTCGCTCGGGAGTCCCTGTATCCGCCGGACGGTGGCGCCACGCTCGACCGGAGCTCGGCGGCCCCGCGGCGCCAGGCGGTTCGCCGCGTCGCCGCCAGGGCGCGGCGGCGTCGCGGCGGCAGCAATTACGGTTCGCCGTTTGAACGGGACGCACGTTCTCTCCGCCGTTCTGCCCTACGCGCAGTTCTGTTAATGGCACCGCGCGTTCGCTAGGAGCGATTTCGCGGTGGCGTTTCTCGCGCGCGTCCACGTTTCGTCCGCCGGGTGCGATCGCGCGCGAGTGTCCGCGTGAGACGAGAAGAGAGAGCGAGAGAGAAATAGAGGACCAGACGATCTCCGCTGCGCGGGGACGCGCGAGTGCGCGCGCGCACGCGAACGAAGCGCAGGGACGGAGAAAAGCGAGGTTATGTAATTGTTGATACAAAATCTCGCGCGCGCGCGCGCGTGCGCGAGCGCGAGCGCTGGGCGACACGTGATTCATCGGGACGATCGCTCGTTGGATCGACTCCGGCAGCCCCCGAGGGGTGTCGGTGCAGTGAAGCAACGTCCGCGCGCCGCGCGCGGTCCAAAGTGCGCGCGTACGAGGGAACGGCACCGCCGATGGGTCGTCCGCGGCGAGACGTCAGAAAAACGCGGGGCTGACGATTCGAGAAAACCGAGGCGGCGTGCGGAGGGAAACAAGCGACAGATTCCAGAGGAATCGAAATCGTTGTTTATTAAACGCCCAGGGAGTCGCTGGAAGAAAAAGAAAGTGAGAAGAGAGCTTTCTGAAAAGAGAGAGAGAGAGAAAAAAAATCAGAAAGGTACGCGCAAGTTTGTTGCCGTCGCACGCGAGCGGTGGATTCGTGGCGAATGCGCGCGAGAGGAACTCACGCCGTGTGTACGTTGAGAGCGCCCTTCCCCTTCCCGCGCCAGTCCTGCCTCGCTCTCTTTGGCTCGCGCGCACGCCTTCGCCCCACGCCCCGCTCCCCGCGCCCCGCCGGCGTAGCCCCGCGCGAGCGCGCTCCCTCCTCGTTCCGTTCGGCGAGCGTCGTCTCCCTTCCGCGCGTCGCGCCGCTCCGCGCCGCGCCGGTGCCGTTTGACGACCTCCCGCTCTCCCACCCGCTCTCTTTTCTTCTCTTTCTCCAGACAAGCGGCAGCACGCTGCCCTCGCTCAACTACCTGTTGTGACGTCCAGCGCGCTCGACGCACCGGGCAAATCCGCGCCGTAAATACCGAGCGTCGCGTCGCCGTTTACTCAGTGTGCCTGTGCCTCCCCCGACCGCGGCGACCGATCATTCGGCGCGATTGAGCGCAAGATCGATCGGTGCGACGATATTCTGCCGCGCGATTACTCGCCGAGTTTGGCGCGGACGGCCGACGCGACGTTACGCCGTGCTACGCTGCGCGACGCGCCGGCCGAGCCGAGGAGGAGGCGCCCGATTGTGAAACCGCGAAAGTCTCGTGTGTCGCGGGCTCCGTGTCCTCCCCTCCACGCTCCACGCAGCGGCCCAGGCACCGCCGCGACGAGAGCAACGCGCGCGGCGAAGCCGCGGGGCGGAGCGAGGCGGGAGGAGCGAGGAGGAGGACAGCGCGGCGTCCGCGGGACGGAGAGAGAAGGAGCGCGCGAGAGAAAGGACTCGAGCGGGCTCTTATCGTCGAGTTAGTCGCGCGCGGCGAACCTTCCGTCCCGCCGTCGTCGTCGAATCTTCCGCGCCGCGCGGCGCGTCGTCGCCGAGAGTGACAGTACGCGGTGGCCCGCGCGCCTCGGCCGCCGATATTCCAAGTCCTGTCGTGCGGCGCTCGATCCTGGGGAGCTGCAACAAGTGACGTTTTTTTTCCACGTAGAAAGTGAACAACCGATCCGTGTGTGTTTGGCTCGCCGTAAACGTAGGGGCCGTTACAATCATGAACGTGGCTGCGGATGTAGGAGGTCGCGGTTGCGCGGAGTTTTGAAATACACGAGGAAGAGTCTCCGGAGTGAGAGAGCGTGCGGGGGGAAAAGAGAGAGAGAGAGAGAACGAGCCGCGCGACGACGCGCGCGCTTATCGCGCACTCGGTCACGTGGATCGGGAAACAAAAGGCGGAGAACGCGAGCGCGTTCATTGACCAAGTCCGTCGCGTAGGTGCCGCGTGCGCGCGCGCCGGCGGCATCGCGTTACGCTCGTAGCCTGAAGTTGGCGCGCTCCGTGGCCCCCGCGCGCGCGCGTGCACGACCCCGGTGTCCCCGCGGCCGAATCGAATCCCGAAACAACGACGGGAGAGTCCTCTTCCCTTGCCCGCGAACGTCGGTGTTGCGAGAGGAAAAGGGCAATCGTCGCCGTGAGAAGCGTCCTCGACGGGCGACACGTCGATCTTGACCGCGGTCAAGCCCGGCCGGCCGGCGCGGTAGGGCCAGATGCTCCCCTGCGCCCGGAAGTCAGGCACGATTGTCGGCGGGCCAGCGGGGTGGACGCGGAGGATGCGCGTCACGCAGACGGCGGTGAAGCCGGTGATAAAGGACGACGGCGACCACCTCGGTGGCAATCAGCATTGAGAACTGGCTTATCCTGCGGTGGATTTAGGGGGCTGTATGGAGGCGGGGGGGCTCCTGCCCCGTCAGCCCCCGCAAGGCCCCCCCGGCGTCGGCCCCGGCAGCATCTCCGTGTGCGCGGGCCAGGGCCCGAACGGCCACGCCGGCAACGTTCTCGGCCAATCCGCGATCCATGAGCTCAACGCCGGTCAACTGAGCCTAGCCGGCCAGCAGCAGCTGCACCTGCAGCAACAGCAGCATCAGCAGCACCAGCAGCAGCAACAGCACCAACAGCAGCAACAGCAGCAAATGGGCCAGGCACCCGGCATGGGTGAGGTGGCCCCCCCGAAGAGGCAGGCGGTCGTGGACCGCCTGCGACGAAGAATCGAGAGCTATCGGCGCCGACAGACCGATTGCGCCCCCAGGTTCGATCAGAGTTTCAACGGGTTGTGCGAACAGAATTTACAGGACACGATAGCGCTGAAGCAGCGCTTCCTCGAGAGCAAGGCGAAGCGGCAGGCCAAGAAGACGGACAAGAAGCAGAGCGATCCGATCGGCCTCTCCAACGTTCACATGGTGAGTCTGCCTCGTCTCTTTCGCTCCTGCTGCCTTCCTCGTCTTCTTCTTCTTCTCCTTCTCATTCTTCTTCTTCTCCTCCTCTTTCTCCTTCCTCCACCCGGTCTCGTCGTGCCGAGCAGGCGTAGGTGTGCCTACGCCGCTGTGGGAATTCGAACTTGTTACAAAGTCGGCGTCTCTCCTTCCTTCCTTCCTTCCTTCCCCGCTAGGCCTCTGCGCCCTGGACATGGAAGCGCGCGCGCACGAGTAACGCTCGCGTTTTGCCACGAGCGAGCCGATATATAATACGTGTATTCCGTGTCCGACGTATCTTCACTGTGCCACCTACGTCCAGAAAGAATCCCGAGATTCTCGCGCGTAATTTCCACAGACTTCTATATACTACTAGACTACTACCGTCGAGCTGAAAAGTGAGGCAAGAGTTCGCCCGTGTCTTATTAGGTAAATAAAGTAGTATGTGTGCATCGGTGTATCACTAGGTCTGTTCACGTCGCATGCCCCAACATGCTCCTGTTTGCCCCAACGATACCAATACCGTCATTTTATTTACGATTTAAGTGACGGTATTGGTCATTGAGGCAAGCTGGAACATGTTGGGGCATGCGACGCGAACAGACCTCATAACTGCTTTATTTACGCAAAGGCAGAATCAGACTAGCAATTGCCAACTCGGATCGGATTGGGATTGGCGATTGTCTTTTCTAGCCAATGACGGCGAAGCAGCCGGCGATTGAATCGACTCTCATTGGCTAACGGGCAATCATCAGTCGCCAATCCAATCCGAGCCGGCAATTGCTAGTCTGATTCGGCCTTAAACCTGCTGTCTCACATTAAAAACCTATCTCATGATAGAGGACTTTTTTCTATATAGAAGTCTGTGGTAATTTCGCGCCGAGTTCTTCTGGCTCGACACTCGGCAAGCTTACGTTTGCGTCACTCGCACGCACGCGACAACGTCGCATTGTCATGCACATACCCGCTGCGTAAAGCTGTACACGTAGGAGAAAAATAAAAACACTTTTATTATGCAAATCGAACCCAAGCTATCGATTGAGTCCACTTAGAAATTTATCGAATCAGCCGTTGTTGAGATCCGAAAATCCGAGGGCCTGTCAACTCGCGTAACCTACACATGTCTCGCGCGCGCGGTTCTAGCTACGCCTATACTTGGCGCGAGACACTACCGTGTCTCGAGATAGAAAAACTTTTGGCAGTATTTCCACCGGCTTTTACGTAAACTCGGCGTTTCTCTAGATAAATCTTTGGAAAATGCAAGTAATGAATAACGCCATCTAAGCACATGTCCTAATGATAATTGCTAGAATCATCGCTAAAACGGTTGACACAGTCAGTCGCTATAGAACTGGCGAAGGTGGCAGATGTATACAGACTCGGCTAGAGAAGACTTTAGACTGTACAAGTCTCTCGCAGTGTGACCGTTTCGATAACGGATATCTAGATACACATTTGATCCTAACAGTATCTCGATCGATTATAAATTCTTATCAGCCTGATTTTATCCAACCCGCAATCACGGATTATTCATTACACAAGTGTGCAATTCCGAGCATATTGGAAGGTATGTAGAGGAAAGTCCTCTATTATGAGGTAGGATTCTAATACGAGATAATAGGTTTTCAACGTTCAAATTCAATCACAAATCCTTTTTCGCGACAATTACACGATCTAACAATCAATTTTCCACTAAACAGATTTCACTCCAAGGGCAATAAATTCATGGTGGAACCAACGGATGACGCCTATTAATTTAGCAGTCACTCCGCTATCTCTTATTAGGGGCCTATCTCATAATAGGGGACTTTCCTCTACTTAATTCGTGGCGCGAAGACTGAATTGATCGTTCGTATTTTTGGTTTGTATCGTAACAAATTCAATCTCGAAAGTTCCCGGATGCACGTTTGTATCTTTCGGTTATCGGAAACGAGCGATTCAATAAACAAGTATCCCTTGCACTAGTTGATGTTAAAACTATGTAAACACTGTGTCGAATGAAAGAATACCTAAGTTTTGACAACACACAATTCTAGTTTCTAATACGTCGAATCGGTTTGGCTTCAAATGACATGCTTATCAGACGGACGGTTGAAGATAAGCAGTTGGGTGAGGTTTTTGCTCTTCAATGTCACGTATTGATCTAGAAATGTCCTTGTAAAAGTACTTTTAGCCGAAAATAGAAAATAATGAAGTCCTCGGACAAGAATGCGTATACATACACAAGTTGTGTGTGTGTGTAAAAAATTTTAAAAATATTGATTTTACGCATAACGCATTATAAATATAAATATTATAGCTTATACCTAAGAAGTAAAGTGCCATAACTATCGATTTTGAAGTTTTTATCTCCACTGAACGCTCTAATTATTTATTTTATTATTATTATTTTGAAACAGTATTTTCCAACAGTTTAAATATCCAAGGTTGTTTACTTCACGCCTGCTCCCTAATATTCGTGATTTATGACATACTTGACTTACTGTAAAAAAGCAAAACCACCAGAGATTACGTCAAAATTTTACACCCTGTATTTTCTCCGTGTAAGCGCTAACGATACAACGATAAAAATCTACTACTAACGAGCAAGAAATGTGATTTTTTCAAATACAATTTGATCTCTCTTCCCCTTTCCTTAAAGCGAGGTGATTGCCATTTAATCGTGCAAGCGTATAAGCTAAAAAAAAGCTCGTGTGTGCTTTACCAGGAATCAAATAAAAGGTTTTAAAATGTTTTTCATTCGGTCACGCTAATTAATTGCGCCTCTACCAACGCCGGGTAAATCGATGAATTTAACGCAGCGTTGAAATCGAGACGGAACAGGTGGACGCGTGGAATTGTTAAGGTCGTAGGTCGCGCCCGTGCTAGTTTCCCGTAGGCGTTCGATTCGAGACGTCCCTGCGTTAACCTTGGCTTTACGTCAATGCAGGGGCGTTCTTACGATCCTCGCTACGCGTAACGTCATTGTCACGAACGTCCCGCGCAAAATGTTTGCGCGGAGACCTTTGCATATCACCGCGCACCCTATACAAATGTCTCGCTCTCTCGAAATAAATGGGATCGTCAGAATGAATAACCAATTTTTTGTGGGTTAGCCCGGGATGCGTTGACGCAAAATTCTTGCGATATATATATAATTTATATCCATTTTAATTGGCGCAGTTTGTTGATATCATTACTTTTGTAGAGAGGATAGGAATGTTTTTTTTGCAACAAAATATTTTCATATCATAAAATTATACGGTTCTCGATTGAATGGCGCTTATACTTGGAATCTTTTTACCTGTTTTTAAAAATATTTTTTAAGGTTGATATAAATTTTGTAGTAAATATTTCATTATATTTGTTACAACGCTAACTTTTAACAGCACATGATATTTCGTATATCCATGGAATGTGAAAATATATGTGTAGATACGTGTGTATGTATACATATGTATCTGATAATAGTTTCAATTCGAGGGGGAAACCGCTGACCAAAATCTTGTACACCAATGCCCACTAATGCCCAGCGGGCATTACTTTATCTTATTATCTTATTTTATCTTTATAATGCCTCAAGTAATGCCCAAAAATTGCCCAGTAATGCCCAGTAATGCCGCAAATCTGTGCACCACAATGCCCTCAGCGGTTTTCCCCTCATTTTAATTTCAGCAAAATTACCTCAAGAATTCTATTAGAACTTGCAAAAACTCAAGCAACCTTTTATAGCATAATTATCGAAGATCTGTGTATTTGCAATATAATTGTGAAAAGTATCTAAAAAGCGGAAGTGATGTACTAGTGATATGGCCTGAGATATTTCCTCTGAAATATCTTTGTATAAAATGTATGGCGCTTATGTCTGGTGCCTTTTTATGAATAACGAATTTTTGTGGGTAGCCCAGGATGCGTTGACGCACAATTCTTGCGATATACATATACAATTGATATGCATTTTAATTGACGCAGTTGTTGATATCATTACTTTTGTAGATAGGATAGCAATGTTTTTTGTAACAAGATATTTTCATATAATTAAATTAAATGGTTCTCGACCGAATGGCGCTTGTGTCTGGCGCCTTTTTTTTGAAAGGGTCATTTTCTCAGGTACGTAATTGACCGAGATACGTTCACGTTTCGGGAGGTACAATGCATATTTTGTTACAATTATTCTATCGAAATAACCGAAAGAATCAAAGTAATGCTCCAACTAAATACCTTAATTAAAAAAGAGTGTTGAAAAAATGCCCACCGGGAATGCTACGGCGGATAATAATAGTTTCAAGGCAAACAATCGTTATTAATACAAAAAGTACGGCTTAAAGATTAATACGTTACGTCGAAGCGGGAAATTATCGGGAGTACGAGCGGCGAGCATTTGCGTGATAAATTCATACACGGTATCAATCGATGCACAGTATTTATTAATTTCCAACGGCGCGTCGCGCACAGTCCGCCGAATCGATCATTGACAACTCGAAGGATCGCCTTTGGGGGTGGCGGGGAGAGGGGGGCGCACTTGAAATAATTTGTTCAAGGCAATTGGCAACTCGAGTATGACGTAGTCGCGCCGTTTCGCTCGCCGTAATTATTACGCTGTCAACACGTACGGGCGTGTGATATTAAGTAATACGTAAATGCGAGCGTCACCGGGGGCGCGCTTTATAAATGTCGCGTGCGCCGCGCAGCAAAGATGAACGATAACAACTTCCCCACGGCGGATGACGTCGGGTCATCGGGTGTGTTGCTGTATACGTGTAACGTGACGTGTGCCGACGCCCGTCCTACGAGTCGCCATCAGCGCCACAAAGGTGATAGGTAACACACTCGCGTCACTCGAAACTGTTACCAAGTTGATATAATTAACTCGCGCGCTCGCAGGAGAGACCCGCCGCGGCGTGTAAAACGCGGAGATACCGCGGGAACGATTTATCAATGGGCCGAATTTGACTCCGGAGTGCATTGTAGCTCGCGAGATTTCGCATCCTCGCCCGATACCACGTTCGTTTCTTACGGGATTTCGCTAATGAAGGGAACGAACTCTCTGTAATGCTGAAGAGGGGCATCGGTTGCCTTACGAGTGCACGTGGAAAGCAATCTCCTTCGTATTTTACGTTTATCATTCTTATTAATCTCGCCGATCGTGGTGAAAGTTATCGCCCACCTTGTGACATTTTGGCGACTTGAAAAAGCAGCATATTGTTGCGAATCTAAAATAATCAAAACAATTGTTCACGAGTAGAATGTCAGGGGCAGAGAAATTATTTTCTTCGCCGTTCTAAGCTACGCAATCAAGTCGTTTTACAATTCAGGTATATATCTGAGATTAATCGATGCAACGTCATCTTGTCGAGAAACGGCCGCGCAATCGCGTTTGGTGCTCCGCTCTCTCGCGATATCGTCCAATTGATAGCACGTTATCACGAACGCGAGACGGTGGGGGTGGCGCGCGAGGTGGGGGCGGGAATCGACAGGAAACGCTACTCGACACGGTGTAATAGGATCGCCGATAATCGCGCGTACTTGCATGGCTTCACCTCCTCGGTCCCTTTTTCTCTCTCTCTCTCTCGCCGAAGCTACCTCGCGTACGCGCACGTGTCCAGGTCGCGATGCGTGTAGCTGCGTGCCTCGCGTTCCGCTCATTCATAATCGCAGTGTCGGCGCGCCGCGAACAATGAGGCGCACGTACGGTGGGTCACCACGAGCGGCGGGGGAAAGCTGTGGGAATCGCGATTTCCGCCGAGGAGCTAACCGCGCTGAACCAGATCCTGAAGCGGCGGCCGCTCCTTCCTCTCGGCGCGCCCGCTTGAGATCCGCGTGCTCCCGATTTGTCTCGTCGAATCCCGGAGAGCGACTTGCCGCGATACGGAGACCTATTGTCGAGATCTTTATAGACAGACCCGATGAAACGTGACTACGCGATGATGGAAAATTACGAGATTTCGCGTGTTTCCAGCGAGAAAATACAATTTATGGGAAAAAGACATTTCGTTGAATTTTATTGTCGCTCCATGAATCCCTTAAACAACAATCTGTGATTTTTTTTGTAATATAAGTATAGAAAATATTACGAGAAAAATAACGGCTGTTCGAAGTAGAATTGTTGTTTACGATAGAAAAAAAGGAGCATGCATAATTTGTTATTATGGAATTACATCACAAAATTATCAGAATATTCACAACTGGACGAGTATGATTTCTATCTATATTTGATTTTTATCTGTACCGTTATCTGTACAATATTACGGTTTCACGAGAAGTTCGTTCACCGAATTATTAATAACATATTGATTTTATCAAAGTTCGAATAACAGTTTGCATTTTAACACGAGGTGTTTTACGCACAACACATTTAGAAAATATCGAGTAGAATTATCCGCGTGTTTCAAGTAATATTTACGCACTTACATCCGTACTGGGTGTTTATCAAACTTAAATAACACTTGAGTCACTTCAGTCACGTGAGCAGAAGATAATTTAAGCGGCGCTGCCCTAATTAATATATCGTGTTAAATACGAGTGAGATTGTTTCTGGCAATCGTTAAATTTGCCTTAATATATTTCCTGCGATGCTATAAAAAGAAAGTTATTTTTAATTTGACAATCTTTTAAATCTACCTCGATATCCCTCGTGACGCTGCAAAAGGGAAGCTTGTACATACGGTTTTACACGTGCCTCGAGCAACGCAATAAATTCTTAACGACCCGCGATAACGAACGCGCGATCTGCGCAAAAATCGCGTTTCGTCGTTTACTCGCGTCCCGTCCTTGTTCAAAGCTGCGAATGACACGTGTCGGACGTCATCAGAGCTGCGGCTCGCAACAAGGATGTCACTCCGACTAGATTGCCAGCGGTACTCAATCGGCGATGTAATACAGGAGGGGGGGAGGGGACGATCGCGCGCGACCGAGCGATCGGTTGCGGTGTTGCACGAGAGAAACTCGAGGTTATTTGTTCGCGTTCATTCTTATCCTACCTCGGGAGTGAGTCACTTGCCGAGCGGCGAACGAGACCGACGAGATCAGTCCAGCGGCAGTGGCGCTCATCCTAGCGAACAAGACGCTGTTGTTTTGATCGAACGACGTTGCCACAAAGGTACTCAATTCCGGCCTCTCGATTATTCTTGACAATATATCTCGTTACAAAATATCATATTCTAGCTCACAGAATTTAGGAAAGAGGATCACCTACGGGGCTGGGAGAGAGAACTACGAAATGTAATTTACGTGGCCTAATTTTTTTAATGATGTGTAGGTAAATTAACGGATGTTTCTATGCCTTTGTCTCGCAATCGTCAGAGGTATCTCAACGAAGTATTTACGGTAGCACATAAGTAGACTCGTTTTCCTACACTTATACAAAATTAGTTTTGTATGATTAATTTGATCTGCTCTCTTTCTTGAGTACAGCGCTCCTTGCGGCGACTTGTTCGTTCGCGCTCGTTCGCGCTCGTTCTGGCTCGATCTGAATCCGACTTGATGAAACGTACTTTTTATATTATTGTCCAGATAGAATTCTGAACTTGCAATACATTTAACGTTGCGTATTATAACTCTTAACTTCATTTTAAATGATTGAGACAATAATTTTGAGACGCATCCTTGTCCTTCGGGTTTGCTTTTAATATTCCAGTCAAGAACCCACACGGCATAGAAAGATTGCAGAAATGTTACATTGCAAAATTGCAATATTGCAGCAACGTTGCTGCAACGTTTCTGGAGGATTGCAGCAACGTTGAAATGTCCGCCCTCAGAGAGATTGCAGTGCAACATTATAGCAATGTTGTGGTGCAATATTTTTGGAATAATTTGTTGTTGTTGTACATAAGCAGAGAATTTACTAATTACATATGCATCCGGGCCTTTTTCAATACACAGCAAGCTATTGCGAAGCAACCTAAGGAGATTATGTCGCTTCGCAATAGATGGAGATTGCGAGCAATACCGCACTGATCAAGTACTTAATAATTCGCGCATTATTGGTATCAACGAAAATAACATTATAAATTCTCGTAATTAGAAAAATTTTTTAAATAGAAAATATAGTATTTTTATTATTTTTGAAACATTGCTGCAATATTGCTATCGAAAGTTTGCAATTTTATATCCCTGCAAGATCTCTGCAAGATTGCACTGCAATCTGCAAAATTGCAACGTTTCTGCAATGCAACTGCAACCATCTGTGCTGTATGGGAATAGGCTCTTGTCAGAGGCTGATGCCGCGGGCCACTTTGCTAAGCCATTGTGTTCGTCAAATTTAATTGTTGCCGAATAAAAGCAACTGCAAGAAATGAGAGAGATTGCGGTATTTTAGTTATACCTTTCGGTCGGACGGAACGACCGCAGTCACGTCTCGTGCGTCTAATATTACGCGAAATGGTCGCCAAAGATCTTACCGGACAAAGTGGATAGCAATTTGTTAGGACCGGAGAATTTTTGTTGGCCGTTGTTGCGCGCGCGCGCGCACGCCCGCATATCCCTTTCCCATCGAGAAGTGTTTCCCTTTCGAGCCGATCGAGAGAACTCAACATTCGTTTCAGCATGGTCATTATGCTGGCCCGACAACTCTCATTACGACCCATTAGTCGAACGCCCACCGACAATTTAGGACACCGCATAGGTCTCTGAGATATTAGACGTCTCGGTTACTCGTCCTCGCGGTGTTGGCTCGGTAAGAATCGAATTTCTTGCACGACGTTTCGCTGTTTTGCCGAAACCCCGGTACGACTGCTAAATGCTAGGCGGGCCCAACCTTTTTAGACCCGTGTTTATCGCCGCTTCTCTGCCCAAGAAATTGGCTGAGACCGATTTTGAGATGGTTTAATAAATCTTGGGGCGCTCAATTTAATAACGTCATATTTGCAATCGCGATGCAATCGAGAAACTCGAGTAGGACTTGCCTTGAGACGCAACAATTCAAGTTCTGAGGTCTATTAAGCTAAAATGCCAAACTGAGCATAATCATATGAGATGCACGGAAGATTTAGTGCTCTCTATGTGCTAATTTATTGCTCTAGTCCTGATTTTATTGCTCCAGCCGTTTAGCAAAAAATCACTTTTATGCTACGTTTCGAAAAAGTTAGAATACCCATTAAAAATATACTATAAAAAAACACTTATACCATAATTTAGTGCTAATTATGTGCTTTTAATATATACTAGTTTAAATTACGAGTTCTGCCTTTTCGCGATTTAATAACCGACCCTTGACAGAGATGATCGTTGATGTACGTAATCACTCGAGTGTTGCATCAAGGAAGACAAAGTATCATTCGAGCATGCTTCGAAGTTGACTTAAAAAATAGCGTTTAACAGTTTTAATAAATTAATTGTGGACAGTAGTTATGCAAGTAAAAAGCCCGATTTAAGGTGAAAATAAAATTGCAATTTTTATAATAAGATTATTATATAGAATACTGTTCTCTACATAGAAACGATTTTCTTGTGTTATGGAAACAAATTATTTAATAAGGCAGCGTTATACGAGGGTGACTTGATAAGTAACTTGGTTCGCATACTAATAGAGAGCAACAGCGACATTCGTATACGTGGTCATAAAGTTTCCTTCTTAAGTATGAATATTCTATGGTCACAAGTCATTCTGATGCCAATTTGTTGTTGGACAGTTACTTCAACACAAGCGTTTTAAGTGCAATTAAGGAATGAATAAAATTGAAATTTGTATGGTGTAATTCAGTTCTTTTTTCTGGGAGGAAAAACAGCAAAGGAAATTCACGAGAGGAGTTTGCCTACCTTGGGTGACTCATGTTCTTCCGAGGGGGAAACCGCTGAGGGCATTGTGGTGTACAGATTTGCGGCATTACTGGGCATTACTAGGCATTTTTGGGCATTAATTTGGGCATTAGACCTTGCTGGGGCAATACAAAGATAAAATAAGATAAAACAATATAAATAAGATAACAAAATAAAGTAATGCCCACTGGGCATTAGTGGGCATTGGTGTACAAGATTTTGGTTAGCGGTTTCCCCTCGTGTCCTTATGAAACCGTTCGACTTTGGGTAAATGAGTTCAAGCGTGCCAGAACAAGCATCAAAGACGCACCATCTCCAAAAACAGCTGTGACGCTAGAAATTATCGATGAAGTCCATGATATGCTTTTGGCTGACAGACGAGTAAAAGTGCGCGAGTTAGCAGAGGTCATGGGCATCTCAACTGAGCAGGTTTTTTAGTTTTGACCTTGAAAATGACCTTGTCGCAAATTTTCATTGTCATATTCGTAATCAGCGTTCAAACATACAAAAAATATAATAGTATAGTTTCAAAAAAATCGGAGGGTTCCTATTCGGAACTTCGCCCGAAAGGTTATTGAATTATTGTGCAAGCGATATTTTCGTTAACCATTTCAAACTCCTTGATCGAGTAAAGTTAAACGTTATCTCAAGCAACGTTATCGAACCGATAGCAATGCGAAGCGCGCGTGAGATGCGATAATACAAAAAATTTGCCAGAATCAGCTCGAGACACGCGTCACGGATAATATTTGGGGTACGTCCAGTTCACGATACGTTGAATATTTCGGGGCGGTGACGGCAAATCGGCACACGACGCATTTGTTTTTGCGGCGTGCGGCCCGCTGTTGTGTACGTACACAAGGTCGCCGCCCCTACCATTCGTATGCCGACACTCGACCCAGGCGAGAGCACAGCCGCGCGGGCCGCGCTCCGCCGCGTCGTAGTGTTATTATCCCTCGGAACGCGATTGAAACAAGTACACCGGGAGAGAATGCGATCGTTCCCCATGAGCAATTAGCGATTGCCCACCCGGGCGATTGATTAACTTCCGCGATTAAACGACCCGCAAGCGTTTATCGGCACGCCGACGGTTTCTCGAAGATACTTGGCGTGTTGGTTCGAAATAAGAATCGAAGAGATAGAAGATGAGACTGACGAGTCATTGTTTTGTCACGATATTTGTGGATGATACAGTCATAACACGTTAAATATTGACGTCTTTTTTTTAAAAAAACGTCTCTATCTCACAGCGTTTATAATTTTGGACGATAAAGATGAGCAACATATGCAATATTTGTACGGCATAAATGTATCTTCATAAACCACAGTAGAGAAATATGTTAATATTTAGGTTATTTTACTTTTCTTTTGTCTCCTTCCTAAATTTTTTTTTAAAGAATTTAGGATCAGTACTTGTGGTTTCTCAAACGTTTGGTATTTTCTTTCGCATATTACACGCGTAAGAAAAAGGAATACTTACGTTTTTTTTTTACTTTTTTAGTAAGAACATAGTCGCATAGGAATTAAAACATAATTTTCCAAATGGTTTATTCAATAAAAAACGCATTAATGATTAGTCACATTTATTAATATAATATGTCATCTTTGTCCTCCTTTCGTAATTCATCCCCATGTATTGGTATTTTAACTTGCAACAAAAGAAGTAACACAAGATCCGATAAGTTTTTTTTTTCGTCGCGAAATAGAAGAGCTTTTTAATATAGTTTATGTAATTTATGTAGGGTTAACATCTTACATTAATATTAAACTAGTAACACGTAAAAACTTGATATCGAAATAATATTGCCAATTTTATATTAAAAATAATTTTAATAGCGTATTAACAATACAGTAATGAAATGTTCATATTGAAAATTCGCCAAGACACATATTACAGTTACAAAAATATGAATACCTACTCTTTATTAAATAACACCGGTAGAATTTCACATTGTTTTAGAGAAAAATCCGTTAAAAAAAGGTGTAAAAATTGTTTTCGGATGTATTTACTGTCTCTCATTTGTTAGACAAAGTTTAAAATTAAAGCTCGATAATTAAGAAAAAATTATTTCTAGAAATAGTTATATTTGACTTATGCCGTATTTATTATAGCTGTCCCACCTTCGAATAGGACACTTCTCCGATTAAGATAAACTATCGCACGTCATTGTCACGATATATAAAGATAATTTTTTAAAGTCCCTTCTAGATTCTATCTGTAGTAGGATAAGCCCCTCCCCTCTTACACACTTCGTTTATCAACGAAACGAG
>NW_011966983.1:39473-42190 GCF_000949405.1 Vollenhovia emeryi | reverse complement strand
GTCTATTATTGTATGATTCCGTATGCAAGTTTTATACAGGTTTACCTAGTTTACTCAGGCTAGACTCAACAAAATTATAGATAATCCGAAGGTGGGACCTTCATAAATCTGTACCCGAGAGATCGTAACTGTCGGAACTGATGTTTAGCAAATTCATATAGAAGATTACTATATGAATCAAACAGAACCGAAATCGACTTGTATTTCCACAAGTTGTTTTCTTAACAATACTTTTCTAAAATTTGTTTAAAAATACTTCTTTCGAACTTCCGTTCATTCTGCAGACACGATGTTTTACTCTAAAATAAATAATTAGAGCAGTTAAGATAAAAATGTTAAAATATGTAACTTTGTAGTTACAATGTTGTTCGATAATTTTGTAGTTACGACAGGTTACTTCTCAGATACAGAAATAATCTCCAGATACCGTAGCAATATACAACCTGAAAAATTTAATCGGAGAGATGTCCCATTCGGAACACCCCTTATTTTAAAATGCATAAAAAGAACACAAGAAAGGAGTTTCTATGATATGTACATACAATGGCCGCGTTCAGCAGACACAACTGTTGAGTGAGCGCTCAGTATGATTGGTTAATACTTTCAGATCCAGCCAATCATGTTAAGAAATCATTGATCGCTCACTCAACAGTTGTGCCTGCTGAACGCGGCCAATGATATTTGTGTCTCGTCTTAACGACGTTAGATTTTAAACATTCTGTTCATCAGCTAAGTACAATTTCAGTTGATTTTTAAACATAACCATTGTCCACGTCTCAAAATACGAGATTTTATTCTTAATCTCTCACCTCGTGCGCTATTAAAATGAGATTCAAATAACGGCTATAAATCGACGGATCTTATGCGTGTAAGACAGTTTCAAGGATATCCCACGTCTGGCTTTTAATTCCTTACACCGAAGGATTTGGATTCCTTAATTTAAACTCGCGCGTTACTTTATTAGCAAATTGTTCTGTTTGCGAAATTAATTACTCACGGATTTCTTCTCAATAATATCCTGTGTCTCGATTGATTTACAGTGGGAGTGACAATTGCAATAAACACAGGATGGTTGTATTATATTTTTTGTGTGCAACGAGGAAAATAGAAAAGTTTTATACAATTTTGTCGAAAAGCAAAAGGTTTGTCGTCTGTATGACTTAGGATACACGAATCTTTATGATTTTGTCAATTTTAAAGAACTGTTGCAGTCCTTAGAAAGCGCGGAACGAAAGGGAAAGACGGAACGAAGGAAACAAAAAGAGGCCAGTCGGACTTTCGTTCCACCTACGAACGTGTCCGTTCGCGACTGCGAGGCGCGCCTCCGCCAAATCGGTACCGTTCAGCCTTGGACAAGCTGACACGTCAATGACGGAACAGACAGGAGACACACAGGAGGTGTCCGACGACACCACGACTTTCCGTATACGTGACGATTTGCATCGCGCGCGGTAGACAGCGGTTCTCACTGCGCTAGATCGGCCGAGCGAACGCGAACAATTGCGAACGAGTGTTTACAATGAAAACGCGAGCGAGCTTAATGAACTCTTCCGACACGCCGACGAAAGATGAAAACGTTCTCGTCGACGTGAACGTTTGCGTTCGTTCGTGCTCGTTCGTGCTCGTGGCGCCGTTCGCGCTCATTGAAGCAAATCCGTTCATTCGTGTTCGTTCACGTTGCTCGCTTGATCCGGATCCGGCTTTAAGCTAGTGATGACGAACGGAATTTCGTGGAATGCCATTCATAATCCGATCGAGCACGAGTGCCGATAACGATCGAGTGTTATCGTAACGGTCTCGAAACTCATTCGCCGTTGCATTCCGATGTTTGATTCTCGTGTATGCATAAATGCATTGTACAAGAATTTCAACGCGATAGCTACGTTCTCCCTTTCTATTCTTTCGTCTCGATATTAGACAAAATAAATACTTATGTATTGTTTCTTATCTTATCCCATTATTGGCCCACCAGCAATCTACGGGTTGTGGACTGCTAGAAACAAAAAAATTGAGGGCATTAGATCGAAGTATGTAAAGTTATAAAAAAAAATTTTTTCCATTTTATTTATATTCATCTAACTTATCCAAATAGTGAGAAAATTTTATCGGAAATCTCAAAGGTGATGAATATCTTTTATTCCACGTTTTTAAATTCTCATACATGTACATATATTATGTATATATACTGAAACAAAGTATTTTTTACTTGAATGCGGTGTAACGATTCACGTTTCAGGCATATAACTCTCGTTATCAAGATTAAGATCGAGGTACTTATATCTCTCTTCTCCTCGATTTTATTTCGACATACTTATCTGTCTTAATCACATAATGATATCTTAATCACTAATGATACCTATGAAATTAATCTTTGACATATAATGAATACATTTGATAAAGTAGTGTAGGCATATTTTGTTGTCATGCGAGGGAAACGGGGACGTACCGTCCCTGTTCGAGATAGAACGGTCAAGTCTCGACCGGTGTAAACAATGGAGCGAGCGGAAGGTTCCCGGGAGCGCGAGCGACACGGGTTTCTTTCCCAAAAATATCGGCAAGTAGCCGTGGGGGTTTACGTGATGGTCTACGATTGGCGGCCGCCCTCGTACACCTCTTGAAGGGAGGGGGGGGGGGGACGAACCCCTCACGCGAGGTCAGAGGGACACGGGGTGGAGAGAGAGAGAGAGAGAGAGAGAGAGAGAGAGAGAGAGATGAGA
>NW_011966983.1:33613-39078 GCF_000949405.1 Vollenhovia emeryi | reverse complement strand
GAGAGAGAGAGAGAGAGAGAGAGAGAGAGAGAGAGAGAGAGAGAGAGATGAGATCGGCAGGACAGTGTGTGTGAAACGAAAGATCGGGCAATCATCTGTACCCTGTGAGAAATAAACCTACAGTAGAAAAATATATGATTCCACTGAAAGGATAGCTCACCAACAATAAGTATAAATCGAGAAGGAAACCGGTAACCAAAATCTTGTACACCAATATCCACTAATGCCCAGTGGGCATTACTTTATCTTATTTATCTTGTTTTATTTCGTTTTATCTTATTTTATCTTTATAATGCTCCAGCAAAACTTAATACCCAAACTAATGTCCAGTAATGCCGCAAATTCGTGCACCACAATGCCCTCACAGCGGTTCACCCCTCGGTATAAATTTATCTAGCTGTTATTTATTTGTAAACTGATTTGTACCGAAAATCACGCTTTCTTTTTTTTCTATCGTTCACTTACTCGTCGCTGCATCCTCAAGTATCGTAAAAATTACACGGAGTAGTTTTCGTGTAATAAATAAGTTTCATTGATAGGCGCGATAACTGCTTCGCTTCGTGAAGTTCGATAAAACTGCAACGCCATCAGCGACTCGCTGAAGCGTTATCTTTGTGAAATGCAGATTGCCTTGTGTTCGATTCGCAGAATTTCAAGGCTACATCGGCCAACGCCGATGTTTGCGCGATAATCGGAATTGTATGTGCGCGCGAGGTTGTCAATAACGCTCGAGGAAGCGCTTCCAGAAGACACAAATTATGACCGGACGCACCGCACGTACACACGCGTACGCTCACGCACAGGAACAATCCGGCTCTGTCGACAAGGTGGCCGAGAGAAAATGCGAGTTACCGCGCATCGACAAAACTGCGCTAAAGTGGCAGCGCTTTGGAACGCTATCGGTTATTATCGGCGCCGCGCCGCGTCGATACGCCGCGTCGAAAATACTCCAGTATAGAATGCACACATCCACGGCGTCGGTAAAATCCCACAAATGTCTTGCGAAGTGTATAATTACCCTTAAACCATAATTTGCCGATAATAACGCTGCTATTACTGTCTTAGAGTGTCGCGCATTGCCGGGGAGAGATACCGATCCATAATTCAAATATTCCAACAGCGCGGATTGAAATATAATGCGCGACGAGCCCGTCGGCGACGGTCCCGCTCATTGTCCCACTCTGAGCAAGAGATAACGTTATCGTGAGACCATTAATATAAGACAATAAGCAAAAATGTGTGATCTTCTTTCAAAGTCTTATATTGCGAACGACCGTGTCTTTCCACCTAATGTACATTGATTATTTTATACTTGACATCTACCGATCCAAGGTTAAAGCTTTGCCCACTATATTCGTGCCTATCAGCCCGCATACTTTGGTGCATCGGTTGTGAAGGAGCTCTCCTCCCGTGGATCGTCAGTTGTTCATTCTACAATATACTTTCTCGTCACTAACCTTGCTGATGATGACTCAAAGAAGGAGCCGAAACGTACTTCGATCAACCTAATATATATATTGAATGATTTTAATCGTTGACTGAATTTTTATTTTACTTTTGCGCACCATCGACCGCGCTGGACTCGCATTCGCCGCTGTAACATTAGTTTTCTTTGCCAATAATTAAAGGGTTATATCGACAGTAACTGGCACAATATATTCCAAATGATACACTAAATTTCATTAATATAAGGTATTGCTGTAATTATTTTTCATCGCGCTACATATACGTTAAATTCTCGTATGCCGGCGGCATATACCGCGCGGGAAAATGACGCTCGCGGACCCAAATACTCTTCCGGAACGAATCAAAGAAGTTTCCGCGGTCCTGCTCGGTTTTTTTTCCACTCGTCTGATAAGAGCGACGACGCTCCTCCGACGCCTCATCCCCCACGCGATTCGGGATATGCCGATGTCTACGTTACGCGACGAGATATGTAACGGGGCCTTCTCGGAACGTCGGCGGCAGGAATTCGTGGTCGTGTTCCGACCACCCAAGCAGTTCCGCCGGACATACCGAGCGCGCCTCTCGGAACGAGTCGAGCGCGGTTTCGCTCCGGCTTGATTAAGTTTATGAGCGAATCGCGAGCGCGCGGTCATAATCGCGCATGCCGCGCGGCCGATGCCGCGAGCCACCTCGGCTATCCGCATGCTCTCGCCGATGAGGGAACGCGTCGCCGGCGAAACGACGGCTACTCTTCTCGTTGCGAAGTTTACGCGAAAGATGCCTCGCGTGTTAAATCGTTCCACGAGCTATTTCATTGACAAATATTAACGAAATGCGGATTTGTTTCTTGTAATTTTCAGTCGATCTCCGCCAAAAATATGGAACATTTGTACCATCGTAAACAGATACTCGTTAGTGAAGACATTTGACGGTGTAAAATAAAGTCGCGTATATTTTTTATCTTCTTTCTACTCTTCCGACGGATCCAACAGATCGTTTTAGAATCGATAAAGAATCGCAATCGTGATTTCTGCAGAATGAGATACGAGTGAGACCCATCCTCGGGACCTTTCACCGGTGTTCCTCAGCCGTGACCGAGGCGCAATGCAACACAAAAGCCTCGAAATGCATCCGCCGTTCCGAGAATCGTTCGTCTCGCGGACGCTCGTAGGTCATTGGCGAGATCTCGAAAACGAGCAGCGCGTTCGTACAGTGCGTGCGTGGGTTCGGGTTTCTCTCGCTCGCACGTATGCGACCGTTCGATCGTCGCACGAGCGAGGGACGAATCTCTCCTTCTTCTTCTCTGTCTTTTCGGCTAGGTGGCCTCTCCGGCACGTAATAAACACGGGAGCGATCCTCCGGCGACGTGACGGCGGACGGGGGACCCCGTCGGGCCCCCGAAACGTGCCCGCGTCTCTCTACGGGGTGACGGACTAAACGCGACCGGCCAGACACGCGTCGACTCACTCCGATCTCCCGGCGGCACGTTCGAGCGTCGCGTCGGCCGTCCGAGCCATAATGCCCGGCCGAGACGTTTGCCCCTTTACGGCTGCACTCTCCGCCAAGATGGAGGGTGTTACATTCCGGACTTATGACGCATGCCGCCTAACGTGCTTCGGGCGATCCCTTTCTTCGCGGCCTTGAGACTTTCCAGATCTCGAGATGCCGCCCGCCCGGGCGCACCGCTCGATTTTTGCCGTTCGGCATTTAACGGTTCGTTTATGACACACGTCGCCCCATTACGGCGCCGTTTGCGGGATCGTTGCTGCACTCGGATCCGCGGAGATCGGTTCCTGTATCGCTCGCGATCGTCACGAGATGAGATCCGTGCGTTATTAAAGCGCGCCCTATCATGAGAACCACGTGTAGACTGAAGTTTTTCTACACCGGTCGAACTCGCGCATGAACGTGAATTTTACGGTCTTTCGTATGCATTCCACTGGTATCTCCTGCCGCTCGCAAGGCTCGCTCTCGAGAGAGTGCGCGCGTAATGAGCGACAGGCTTAATCCGGCCGGTCACGTACAAGTTGGATGGTCCGCATGCCCGTGAATACGGTATCTCCGAGAAAGAGTAGAGGACGGTTTCTCCTACGAAATGCAGATCGGCTTGCTCTGTCGTCACTTCGCTCTGTCATCGGGACTCGATCGTGTCCGCGGCACCGCTGAGGAAGGGCAAGTGTCGGCTCAAACACGGAACTCTCGCGCCACCGAAAAATTACGGTCACCCTGGAGCGCGGGTCCGGGATTGTACACGAGGAAAACAAACGTTCCGCAATAAAGGATCTCGCCGCGCGCGCGCTACCGCCGGCGATTAACCGCGCCAGGTGCGGCGCGTTCTATCGCGCGACTTTCATTACCCGCGCCCGACGACGCGCGTTTTAACGGCGGGAGGGGAAAAAAATACGGAATCGCGCGGCGAGAGATGACGAAACGCGTTACGCGTTTAGATGAAGTTACGGATACCGGCGGGGTGATGCAGCAGCGGCGTTGATGACCGCGCGTACACGTCGCGCGAGCGTTTAACTCTAATTGGAAACCGCCGGCTCTCCGTGACAATCGTGAAACCGGATTCGCACAAAAATACACACGGGACGTCGGCTTACCTGCCGCGAGTGAAAATTCGCGGCGTAGATCTGAGATACGCGACGCTCGGGCGTTCAGAGAAGACGAGACCTTCGATCGAGATTCCGTTAGCCAGGGCTCGAAATAGAAAAACAGATTACGGTTTGACACGTGTACGTCGGGGTGAGCTCGGATTGAAAGAGACATTGGGATGATGATGGGAAATGACGGAGCGCGCCCATAGAGCACCCTATACATGTATAATGTAATCTAGCTTGGAAAGAATCGTGGTCGTTGACGATGACGATTCATCCCGAAGTTTAGGAGCTACTGGTCGGGATTTCTCGACGTTTAACAACGTCTATTCTACGTTGGAAAAAAAGTCGTGCCCGCTGTAGACAATGCAGCCTCAAATTCAGGTTGCTCAGCGTGAGTTCTTTGTTACGCATGTCCGTGCTGGGTTCTCTCCTGACGGAATCAAAGAGAGAAAGGAAGAGTATCGCCATTGCAGGGGATACCATCGGAATAGTAATGCAATTGTGTCGTCCTAAATGTATTCCTCGGTCTTTTATCGTTTACAATCACGGACCTTACATGTGTAACTTGTATGAAAATAGGCTTACAACGAACAATTTCGGTAATCCTAGGAGATTTAATTTGCGATTAATCCTACTTTATTTGCGGAAGAAATTAATTACGAGCTATCAATTACCATCCCGTGACGTCGAAGATACTTTCCAAAGAAACTACTTTTTCCAGATTTAGTTGTTAATCAACCCTCTCGTCTAAGCAAGAAGGAATACGACGGAATTTATTTTTCGAATCGTTACAAACTGCAGGATCACTGTACTATAAAATATAATTACATACAGGGTGAGGGAAAAGTACCGGACCGGTGAAGTATCTCGACAAATATAGGAGATACGGAAAAATGTTTCAGACAAACATTGTACGGTTTTAAAAGGGCAATATAATGGTAAAATGAATTTTCGAAAAAAATAAATTTTTTATGGCTATATAGAGGTCGCCGTCATTTTTTTAAATGGAACTCCCTATTATTTATTATACTATTTTATTGTACTAATTAATATGAACAACTTTTGTCTGAAACATTTTTTATTTGCCTAATACTTTTTGAGATATTCGAGAGAAAATTTATAACTTTTTCAATGTTTAACTTATAATCTCTCGATAACTGTTTGTCGGAGGGAAAAGTAGTACAGGACTTTTTTACTTGATTTAGTCTCAGGAATATGCTGTTGCAATGGTGCTTCAATTATTGAAAAATTTTGTGTATGTAAATTTTATGTGTTACAGTATTGGAACACTTTTACAACAGCATATTCCTGAGACTAAATCAAGTAAAAAAAGTCCTGTACTACTTTTCCCTCCGACAAACAGTTATCGAGAGATTATAAGCTAAACATTGAAAAAGTTATAAATTTTCTCTCGAATAC
>NW_011966983.1:25338-33410 GCF_000949405.1 Vollenhovia emeryi | reverse complement strand
ATTCATATTAAGCAGTAGAATAAGATAGTATAATAAACAATAGGGAGTTTCATTTTAAAAAATGACAGCGACCTCCATATAACCATAAAAAATTTATTTTTTCGAAAATTTATTTTACCATTATATAGCCCTTTTAAAACCGTACAACTTTTGTCTGAAAGACTTTTCCGTATCTTCCATATTTTTCGAGATATTTCGGCGGTCCAGTACTTTTCCCTCACCCTGTATATACAGGGTGTCATGTAATACTCGCCTCGCCTCTTATTTACGGGTAGAGCGGACTAGACTGAATCGAAAAGTTCTCTACCGTTTTGCAATTTTCGCAACAGTTAACGAGTTATTAATTATTAAAAATCGCTGTCTTAGCCCGGTCTTAGCCGAATGCAAACGCACGGCGAGATGCGGCCGTCCCGCGATCGGCGTTGCTAGGCGCGCGGGAGTTGTTTATGACGCACGGCAACGGCTACGTATAATAAACAACTGTCCGCGCGCCTAGCAGCGCCAATTGGGGGACGGCCGCATCTCGCCGTGCGTTTGCATTGGGCTAAGACCGGGCTAAGACAGCGATTTTTAATAATTAATAACTCGTTAACTATTGCGAAAATTACAAAATGGTAGAGAACTTTTCGACTCAGTCTAGTTCGCTCTATCCAAAGATAAGAGATGAGGTGGGTATTACACCCTGTATACACCCTGTATAATTATAAACCGCCATGGTAGATTCAATAATATCGATATGTACGCGGGCATTCGTAGACTCTATCAAACGCGTCGTGAAAATTTAATTCTGAGCTAGACACTCATGAGAAGTGAAAATTATTGCACGTGAGCGTGATTCGCGTTTACTCGTAAGTTCTCATCAGCAATGTTAATAATTTCGCATGCAGTTCGAGAAACGACCGAGCACTACGGATTACAAAGCTATCGTTTGAATGATAAATGAGGCTATTTCGCGCGCTGTCATATGAATAACACTCGAAGAAATAATTCAGACATTAATATCGATCCGTGACTTCCATCAACGATCGATTTGCACATACCGATTCGTCTAGCGAATTTTTAGGTATATACATTTCTTTGTCTTCAATTTACCAGCAGTGTATACTATCGGAAAAAACCTGGAATTCTCAGGGAATTCTTTCCTATCTGGAAAATTTGTAAATCATCGGGAAATTTCTGTAAAACTGAAATGGGCACGATTGGGTGTAATTATTCCTAGGTGGAAACCCAAACGTAAATAACATTAAGAAATTCTGAGGACATTTCAGGCGCTAGATTTGAGGACATGAACAGAACAGAAATTGAGGCATGTTTTAATCCCGCAGAGAGAGTTTCAAGTGGGAATAATAAAAATACAGGAAGAAAAAAAAACGGAGTTTAAGTCTTTAGGTCAGGACCATATCTCACTCTACATGTCGGAAGAGACGGCCAGTCAAATGCTTTTTTAAACTTTTACCTAATGTGTTTGTCTATGAAAGTTTCCTTTAATAAACGTAAAAAGAAATTACAAACAATAACTTTTTTATCTGTCCCGTTGTTTTAATTTATCTTTACTTCTATGCATTAGAAAAAACTAGAAGGTCATCTCTACCGGACTTGTCCACTCAATAATTCGTTCTGCATTACTAGAAATATATTTAGAACCTCCTCGACGTAGGTTTCCTTTTTCTGAAAAATTAGTCCACAATCGTTGGTCGGTAACGGTCGCCGACACTTCTTTTAAAAGAAAAAGAATCGGGGTCGCGTGTGCGGACAATGCAGAAGTGCACATGTCGGGATAATTCGTTGCGATCCTCGCATGCAAACTCTTTCGCTCGCGTACACGCGTACACACCCCCTATTGTCGTGCAGAATCGAAAGCAGGTTACTCGGCATAAAATTGTTACGCTTATTACCGCGGCATGAAAATCATCATTTTAATGAGTGATCCCCCTATTTCGGCGCGCAACGGCAATATAATCACGGGCCCCGCGGTTTCCTTTCTTTTTTTACAATCGAGGACTTCGGTAAAACGGATGTTGCGTAACGCGCTCGTACGTTGCACATCCGTCGTCTTCAGCGATTCCCCCGCGCTTTTGCGTGACTCGCACGGGAAACTTTCTCCGCTCTCCGCGGACGAACGGCGTAATAAGAATCCGTACGGAGAGACACGCCGATGTAAACCTTATTCAAGCACTTGTTATTGAAATATTAACGCTTAAGGGGATGCTGGAGTGATTCTGCACTTTCGCATCTTTTGCACTTAAAACTGTTTCGGAAAGATTTGTGTAATACACAAATTAAATGACACGTATACAGATGATCGAAAGCAGCTTGCTATTCCGGCTAAATTAAAGAACAATATGACATCACTGAAATTAAGTTTGTAAGTCTAATAAAAAATAATAGTGAGCAACACACATGCTACATGTACTGTATGTATGTGTTGCTCACTATTATTTCTTAGACTTACAAACTTAGTTTCAATGATGCCATATTGTTCTTTCATTTGGCCGGAATAGCAAGCTGCTTTCGATCTGTACACGTGAGCCATTTAATTTGTATATTACACAAATGTTTCCGCGAACTGACAGTTTTTAGGTTAGAAAGATGCAAAAGTGCAGAATCACTCCAGCATCCCCTTAATCGAGCGTGCGACCGAAGAGACACGTAATCGATGTAATTGACAATTAAATCGTTACAAATTAAATTAATGTAGTAAATGACACATTACGAAAAACATTCTGCGCGTTGCCAGAAGGTACATTTCTTTTCGCGTATCGACACGTGGCATCGATATGGATTTACAGTTCGGAGTGCTCAAACGAATGGAGATTGCGCGCGCGGCGAGGTATATCTCGAGGAACAACGTGTCGATATAGGGGGAGTAGTAGCGCACGAAGGACGTTTGCACGGGTGTCGCTCCGCTCGGCCTCCTGGTGCCGTACTTTTTCGCCGTGCGAGAGCGGCGATCCAGCCAGACGCGAGCCGGAACGTGTCGCCGGGGATGGTTTACCAATTGCCACGGAATCGCGCGCAGAGATATGAAACGCGCAGCGGAGGGGAGATACTTGCTCCAGCGGTGGGATATTCATGCGTGTGCGTGTCGTGCGATGCATTTCACGCGATGCGCTGATCTCACCCCTCCCCCCCTCTCTCTCTCTCTCTTTCTCTCTCTCTCTCTCGCGCGCGCGCACGTATACACGTGTTCGGTTCTTCGTCGTTTCTCCCCCTTTCTGTTTCCCTCCCGTTCTCGCAGGCGCGGTTTAGCATCTTCTCTTTCTTCCTTCCTCTCGCAGCCCTTCTCGCCCCGCCTAGAATACGAATGTACGAATGCACGCTTGCGCGCACGTTCCCTCCGTCTCTGTTCCTCGACGCCGTTCGTTTCTCTCTGTATTCTCTTTCTTTGTCCTCGCTCTTCTCTTCGCTCGCTCGCTCGCTCGCTCGCTCGCTCGTTCGCTCGTTCGTTCGTTCGCTTGCGTGCGCGTGGAAGCGATGCCACCCGTCCGTCGAGCGCTGTTGCCATCGCTTCGTCCCTCTTCTCCTCGGCGAGTACCTCCATGCGGAGAGCTCCAGCTGAGTGTTCCGCAGCGGTTTTCAACTGCGTCTTACGCGACGACGACTGCGACGCACGGGACGAAGGCTCCGAGCCGCCAGGCACCGTTCCCGATGATTTTGAGGCGCGTCGTAAATGCAAAAGGGCAGATGGATCCCCTTTTATCTTCCGACAAGTCCCCCTAAATTGAAAGCAACAGTGCAAACATCCCATTTGTCTCCATCGAATAACGGAAAGAAATAATTGCTGATGCGAAAGAAGCAAATATCTTGTATGTACGTTGGTAACAACAGCGTCTCAACGCATATTGATATTTAAATGCAAATTGTAATAATACAAATATAAATTAAAGATGTTATTTTTGGTCAAACTGAAGTCTGGCAACTTAGTAATAATATTTCTTGTATAATTTTTTCCAACTGCGCACTGATTATTTGTCAGTCTTAAAACACACGGTTATTCCAATAAACACCATGTGCCTCAGTGGGTTGAATTAATAAAAAAAAACACCCGTCATGGATTGTAGGGAAATCTAAATTCAATCCCTGACTCGGGTGATATTTTTCGCAATAAATTCTTCACAGTAATTTTGTAATGTTTATTAGCATCGATAATTAAATCGATTGCTGGTTTAAAGCACGTGAATTTGCTCTTTCAACAAATAATCGCAGTTCCCTGAATTCAGGATTGGCAAAATTCCACATTTTTTGGATAAAGTCCATGCCAGTGGTAAAAACTGGTATTTTCCAGAAAAAACTCGGCAAAAACTGGACTTCTGTATTAAAAACGATAAGATAAGTAGAAAACTTTTAGAAAGCACTGCAAAAAAGTATTGTTTTCCGTATAAACTAAAAATTAATATAAAATTTAGTGTCTCCGAAGTTCTCGTTTTAAAAATATGTATTAATTTTAATAAAACATTTTTTTAATGAAAAACTTATATTGGTTTTTTAAGTAGTAATTAGTCTCTATGATTTAGTATTTAAAACAAACATCTTTTTTCATGAAGACTATAAAAATGACTAATATATATTTTTTTTAAATTAAGCATTAGTTATTTTTATAATTTCTGCCAATTTATTCCATTGGATAAAGTCCGGGACGGTAAAAAAAAGGAATTTACCTTGGTTTTTCTACCCCCTGGATTTTTCCAGTAAACCCTGCCTGAATTGGAAAAGTATGTAAAAATCACACAAGAAAATATTATAAAACTACCAAGATCGAAAACATAGTATCTTCTCCGATCTATTAAAATCATGTCGGTTTACTTATTAAATTCTATTTTTACTTTTAAAAAATTATAATCTGTCGCCCGATTCGGACGCTGTCCAACACCGAAAACTTATCAACCCCGTGAATGCTCGAACGCTGCTTGTGTCCAGTCACATGTCCAATTCCTCGACAGAGTGTAACGCGGAAATACGTCTCTTTAAGTTAACGTCCGTTTCTGCCACAATAGGTAGATATTATTAAACATGGAGGTCCGTTCAATTCGCGCGTTACACCGCACTAACGAGATTATCAGAATTTTCATGCGATCTTTCTTTCCGTCTTTCTTTCTTTCTTAGCTGGACCTATCTTTACAGCGTCGATTATCAATCTTTCGCCCCACATTCTTCTCTCCAATTGCGGTGATGTTGGTTATCTCCTTTTCGAGCGTTACGCCTAGAACGCAGACTCGGACCAGAATCGGGTGCTCGTGGCTTCTTTTCCTACGTCGCGACTCACGCATTACGAGACAGTTTCGTCAAAACTCTCCTTCATTGCTCGGCACCCCGTGCGAGCCACTCACCGATTGCATAAGTCCGTTCGATTGTCTTACGAGATCGGTGTGAGAAAAGTGCAGAGTAAATAATACAGGTCGTCAAACGGAAGCTCCGCGTACGTAAGAACCTATCCGCGTTACACGGGTCGCTTCGAAAACGTCGCGAGAGAAATATCTATCTACGATTTAAAAAAAAAGTAGCTAGTCCCGTTGCTTTCGAAATCAGTATATTATTCTTTTTTTCTCGTTCAGTGTGTCTCGAGAGATATGTGTATCTCGGGATGGTTATATAAAAATACACGATTACGTAACATCGATAATCTCCGAGTCTTGCGATACACGCGGAACCGAGTTCTGTTACTAGGTAGACCGCATGTATCGTAGCTTGAAAATTATCGTTGACCCAGTTCTTGATTTTTACGTCCCCGCGCGCGACGTCTCCCCCGTGATAGGCGGTCTTAAAGTTGGCGAAACGAGGTTAAACCACCATATGAGAGCCGCGCTCATAACCATATGGTGTCTGCCGGCGGTGTTTTACGTTCAGGTTCAGGTAAAGTCGAACGTCGTGCATATAGTTCACATGGTAGCGAACGCCGCGTCAATTCCGTGGCATCCTGCCGGTGGATAAGGTAGCGAGCGAAGGGGATGATAGAAGAAAGGAAACGAGGCTTCGCAGTATCGAGGGGGGAGGGGTTGCTATAGTTGGACAGTGATCCTCAAATCACGTTGCCGTTGCTCTTTTACAACCAACGAAACCGGCTACGTAGGTATCTATTTCGTTTCTAGCGGGCACTCTGTCGAACTGGCGAATAATTTATTCAATTGGCAGATAAACGCAAATTACGCACGTACGATATTGTCACCTAGAGTTAAGGGGATCCATAAGCCGTCTATTTTATCGACATTCTTTGTTAGAAGTAATGTTTTAATCGGCTTTATTAGAAATGCAAAACTCTTTTACGGAATTAAAGTACGCAGCAAAATGCGTACTTTAATAGACTATGCTGGTCGACTTTATATTAAAAACGAAAACAAATTTTAAATTTTATTAATTTTTGGTACACTTGACAATATTTGCTCGATACAGGAATTTCACAATAAATATATACAAAATGAGACCAGCATACTGTAGAGACAACATATACGAACGATATCGTGCACTTAGAACTAAGATTAATAGCCTAGAAAAAAGATTACTTCTAATAAACGCAAGTGCAGAAATCCAAGTCTAGAAGAAGAGAAAAAGAGCAGAATGGCGTGTAGAAATAGTGGCAGCCTTTTTCGAGAGAGGTCGCTGCCAAACATCTGTTCCCACACGGCATAGAAAGATTGCAGAAATGTTACATTGCAAGATTGCAATATTGCAGCAACGTTGCGCAACATTGCTGCAACGTTTCTGGAGGATTGCAGCAACGTTGAAATGTCCGCCCTCCGAGAGATTGCAGTGCAACATTATAGCAATGTTGCGGTGTAACATTTTTGGAATAATTTGTTATTGTACATAAGCAGAGAATTTACTAATTACATACCCAAGTAGCACATGAGGTTTTAAAACAGCTGCGATAACATTTTCGCAGCTTAAACCGCAGCATTTTTGTCTAAGACAGCTTTTGTCACATCATTGATATGTTTTGGCAAAGTTATAACAGCAAAAATGGGACAACATTTTTAGACTTTGAAAACGATGTCGCAACCATTTGGCTGTACAACTATTTTGCTGTAATAATGTTGTAATAACCACACTACAGCAGTTGGAATAAAGATAAACTAAAATTAGCGAAGAATATTTTTTATATGTTAATTAATATTCAATAAAATATGCAATAAAAATTAAATTTTAATTCTAAATTGACAAAAAATAAAAAAAATAAAAAATTTTTAATGTTTTAATTCAACGAGGATTGAACCTGGACAACCTAGAACTTTCACCAAACTTAAATGTAGATCATATTTATAAAAAAAATCAATTATTACTAATTAACAATCTATAATATACATATAAGTATATTAGCGCGGACGCAAATTCATAAGTACACTGATTATAGAACTACATACAAATCCTTATATATTAATTTTAAAGCCGCATAAATGAACGCATGGGTCCGCTTGACCACCGCTGATACATGCTAAATATAACATAAAATTGATAGTCACGTTTACTTTGTTTTCGCTGTGATATACAAATTACAGCTAGATTCCAGCTATTTGGCTGTACTTTTTATTTTTCATCCAACATTGTAACTTTTTCAAGATTAGAGTCCACAACATTAGTTTTGTTCATACGATGTTCAACTTTTCTATAAAACGTACTACTCTTTCTAAATTTTTTAACTTTTGCAAATCGCTCAACAGTGTTCTTTCCATCTTGGAGAATTAAAGACAACTATCCACAATTTCTACATAACCCTAAAATGGCTGATGCTAGGTTTGATTTTTTAAATAGTCGTCATAATACTTTTACTACCATAATACAGCTAAAATAGCTGTGGCTGAATTTTTATTTTGTTATTGCTATCACAGCGATTTTATGCCAATTAGGGCAGCTAAAATAGCTGCAGCTAGTTTTGGTTTTTCTGATAGCTATAACAGCGACTTTACAGCTATTAAGGGGATGCTGGAGTGATTCTGCACTTTTGCACCTTTCTAACCTAAAAACTGTCAGTTCGCGGAAACATTTGTGTAATATACAAATTAAATGGCTTACGTGTACAGATCGAAAGCAGCTTGCTATTCCGGCCAAATGAAAGAACAATATGGCATCACTGAAACTAA
>NW_011966983.1:12067-21506 GCF_000949405.1 Vollenhovia emeryi | reverse complement strand
GATTAATTAGTTCTTGAGTTATAGACATTTGAAATTTTTGGAAATCATTATTAAAGATAATTTGCGATAGTTACAGCAACCACAGACATTTCTCAAAAACTTTATCATCATAACAATCATATTCAATATCATATTTAAAAACTCAACCTTAAATAATGCGATTTTCGACAATAATGTAACTTTCAAGAGCACATAACTCCGAAAGTACCTAACGAAAATATAATGTATTATAGTGTTTTGGAAAGCTCTTGAGGTAAGCTATAAGAATATGCATTAAAAAAACGGGTTTCCATTTAAAAATTTCAAGGTGATCTTTACGTGACCTTGAGAAAGATGTTCAAGGTCAAATTTATATTACTATGTAATGCAGTACTTGAAACCGTACAACTTTCATGTTTAACATTTTTTTCCATCGTGTATATTTAAAAAGTTATTTAGAGTTACCTTATAAGGATACGTACAGACATACATACATACACACATACATACATACATACATACATACAGACATTTTTTCTGAATGTGATTTTTGAACGTTTTAGAACATTCTAAACATGTTTTCAAAGAAAACTGGAAAAAAAATTTTTTCACGAAAACAAAGCTTCCTCTATGAGGAAGCAAAACATCAACGATATTTACTTAAACTGAGCATTCGTACGTTTTTCTTACGACAACCTGGCCACAAATCGGCAATTTGAGAAAAATAGTTTCCGCCACAATACTTTTCTCGCTTTATTTCACCGCGGAACAGTTTTTATACGTCTACATATAATATGGAGACGGATTTTTTTCTACTTTCCTTAATCTTGAAGCGTCCATTTCAGGCTGCATATTATAGATGAAATATAGAGAAAGGTCTTCTGTTATGAGACTTATGAAATAGATTTCTAATATGAGAGTAGGTTTTCAACACCCAAATTCAATCACAAATCCTTTTTTTCCGCAATGATTACAAAATTTAACAATGAATTCAAAGTGGAATCAACTGACGGTGCCTATTAATTTGACAGAAATCCCGCTATCCCATAATAAAATTCTGTCTCATAATAAGGGCCTTTCCTCTACATGATCCACGTATGCAAATCCGATAACTAATTTACATCGGCACGAAAACGCCATGAACCATTTGGACGACGCGGCCACGTGTCCCGTTTCGAACTTTTGTACGAACGCGGGTAGGAAATCAAAGTAATGTCATTACGCTTCGTGTACTTTTGTGATTTCATCGTGTTACGTAATTCGCGCAAAATCGCGCGCGTGTAATAAATTGTTAAACAAAATACTCGGGTGCATATTTTAGTGGCCGCTACGCGCGCGCTAAATCGTACTCATCGCACGTTCATTCGTGTCATATTGAGACGGAAGCAGCGTGAACGAAATAATCTTAGCCATTAGAAGCGTTTGATAGGCGAGGCACGCAGTGACATATTTTTCGTAGCCGGGTATCACAGGCGCGCGCGTTCACGCGCCCGCTCTTCCGTCCAATTCAGAAAAACGGCGTGTTTATTAATAAAAAGCAATTGCACCTTTTTGTCCTGTGGTTATGCAAATTTTTTTATAATAATCGATTTGCATACAAGCAACACATTGTTCGCCGTAATGTTTCACGCGGTGTTAATGTGCAACGATTAGCAGCGTAACATTGGTTATTAGTCACCGAATAAAGTCCACCTGTAACTGCAAGATTTATGACTTAGGCAGCGAACATAATCGGAATATATAGTTTACAATACTGACGCTTGATGTTAATTCCAAGTACATGTTACAGCGAAACAATAGTCTATAGACTAAGAGTTTAATCGTTGTACGATACTGATAACAGTATCGTAATGCTTATCAATCACCGTTTGTACTTTGACATGTGTTACAACTCCTCTGCATAATCCGTCGCGCCGCGCCAAGATGAAATATCCGAGACGAAAACGAGACATATTTAATATCCAATTACATCTCGAAATTGTCTCGGGGAGTCGGCATAATTGCGCGGTGGTATTTCCTCCTTTCTATAGATGCCATTTCTTAAACTCTGTCCGCTTTTTCCGACGTTTTCTAACGTCGGTCGCGGACACGGGGGAGAGGAGAGCCGCTCGCGAAATAGGGAAAGCTTGCGGTCTTGCGACGCGCCCGTGTCGCCGAGGGGAAATTAGATTTGCTTGTTTAATTTCGTTCTCCAAGCGTGCGTAACTCCAGCACCAAATTGACTTCGCCGCGGTCTATCTGTCAAGCCAGGCCCCCCGAATGTGCGATTTCCGCGGACAGCATCGGCTGGATCGATGCAAACTTCTTTCTCAGTTTCCCCATTTATCGTGATATATCGATGTCGAACAGTGATCGAAACTAGCGTGATTTAGGGGCAGCTTAGACTTTGCGATCCACACATAGAAGATTGAACTCGGTGAAACGATATCGATTTCGTCCGGATCTCTAGGATCTCACGTATCCGTAAGGCGCAGAATAATGAAGCATTGAAAAATTTCAAATGGCGCCAATGACGGTCGATTGTTTATGACGCGTCGCTTGTTTCAACAGAGAGCGCAAATACTAAAGAGATGAAACGTCACGGTTCCTCTCATGTCCCCTCTCAGGTCCTGCACGCAATAGAGAAAATATTAGGGGCCGGAATAAATATTAAATATTAGAAGAGAGAAAAATTAAATATAACACAAGTAAAAAAGAACAAAATACAAGATATAAAAAGAAATTATATCATACAACCATAGTACAAAACATTTATGTTTTAGCTTATGAATTTAAACAATATGGATTGTGGTGTACAGATTTGCGGCATTACTGAGCATTAGTTTGAGCATTAGACCTTGCTAGGGCATTATAAAGATAAAACAAGATAAAGCAAGATAAATAAGAATAAGATAAAGTAATGCTCACTGGGCATTATTTTTTTTCGTTATATAGTTTATTTATTAGTGGGCATTGGTTTACAAGATTTGGGTCAGCGGTTTCCCCCTCGGATTTAATATTTCACCTATTGTGCGCGGGCCCTTATGCTCTTTAGTATTTCCTAGTGTTTCCACCCTTTCAGTCAATTTAACCCTTTGAAGCATACATTTTTCTATTGAACCATTTTTGAAATTTTACAAGGGTTTTTGGGATCGCTGATTACGAATCCGTTATCAGAGTTTCATAATTCAAAATGGCGGATTCAAGACAGCGAAATTCAAAACTTAAAAGAACATCATTCAACTGTAATTCAACTCTGCTAAAAAAAACATTATTTAAATATTATTAGGACCCATGGAATCTAAATTCCAGTTGAAGATTCTTATAAAATATAAAAAATAACGCGTGCGAAATGGCGGATGCAAAATTAATCGAACAAAAATGCTGAAAAACCTGAAAACTTACAAAATTCATGTACTTTGCATCCGCTATTTTTGATCGGCCATTTTGAATTTTGAAAATCTGACATCAGATTCGTAATGAGCGACTCCGAAAACCCCTTTGTACAAAGTTTTCAAGAAATAATCTTTAAAAACTTAGTTAATAATGAATTTTCCGAAAAATTTGCTGTTTTTTATATTTGTTCATTTATAAAACTTACAATAAATATTAAAGACTACTTTTTGTTTTTTTTTATTGCTAAGATACCCAAAAATTGCAAAAATCCCGACCTAAATGCGTTAACTAGAAATTAAGTGGCCAAAAAGTAAAGAAGTTGAGGTGGTAACCGTGGGTTACCACCATGCTTCAAAGGGTTAAATCAATGTACAGCGACGGAGATAGTATTCAAGTAAATCAGTGCTTAATTATTTTGCGCGACTGTGGCTATTTCACGGAAACAGAATTCCAAGTTGTAAATATCTATTGCGTACTTCAATCGAAGCGTACAATATAATATATAAATACGATGTACATACATGTTGTCATACGTCGGTAATACATTTTATTTAGATGGCTCCAGTATGTTACAAGGAAGCGGAGAGAGCTATTATAAATTGCCGCTGAATTATTATTGGATTATTAACATTATAGTCTTATCGTGCGAAATGCTATGACACGCGCAGCGGTCTACTATCAAAACAAATTCACGCTACTTAGTCGCGTAAGTGGGAGATCGTGATAAAGGATATTGGTGATCGTGGGTTGTCGCGAGGTGGCAAGAGGACGAAGAGAGAGTAAGAGGAGGGGAGAAGAAGGAGGAGAAGGGAATCAGGAGAAGACCCGTAAAGCGAGGAGTGTGTTTAAGGGATGCTGTGTTTAAGACAGGTCGCTCGATGCTGATCATCTCATACGCCTACATATATTTTTCTGTCACCCCTCTTTTAACCTCTCGCAGCTTTCACGACTACTTTCCTATTTTTCTCGAATGGCAGAGCGCCAATTCCAATATTTTTTCGCCCGATCATTTTCATAAAATTACGCGACTACATAAATGTCAAATATTCAATATGTATATAATTACAATAACACCCTAATTAAAAGACTATGGTATTAACGTGTCCGTTATATTTGTCTGTTTCAGGTGAGTAGTAATGCAATCTCGAAGTACTCTAGGATCCTGATCGCTAACGTAATGTGAGTTAGCGATGACATTATATTTTTTTAAAAAAGGTAAAAAAAGACGCCAAGTATAAGCGCTATCCAATCAAGAAGTATATAATTTAATTATTTGGATGTATTTTGTTAGAAAGAACATACATTTTTGTTGTCTCTACAAAAGTAATGATATCATCAAATTGCGCCAATTAAAATGGATATTTATATATACAAACTAGAAACTTTATTACTCGTATTTTTGATATTAAAATGTTATATCCAAACAGTCGAGTATAAGATTTTACCGAAAGAAATAAAGGAGATAATAATATTAATAAGCAAATAATCAAGAAACGAAAACGACCTAGGCCTACGAATCTCTTTATTTAATAAATTACGACGTTTCGGCCAGTAATACTAGCCCTCTTCAAGTACAACTTACGCTAACCCTATCGATTGTTACAGCAAAAGATCTACAAATGTACATAATAGCAATTAATGACGGTAAATTAAAGATTAGAAAAAGAAAAGAATTTGGATTAACTAACTTACAGGAAACAAGTCGTAGTACATAAAAATCAATATAAATCCATCAGAACAATAAAAAGATCCATTACATCACTCTGCGCACCAACAAACCAATGTCTAGTCACATATAAAGCTAAAGGAAAAACTTTGATTGATGATGAGATGAAAAAAATATTAATAAGACAAATTTTTAATACTTATTCAATAAACATATAATGCAAACAACTTTAATGCAAATAAATGTTTTATTAAAGGATAGCCTTTTCTAATTTAATTGTTGAATACATATCGGTCTTGATTCACGACAATATTGTTTATTAAAAAACTGGTATACAGGGTGTCTGAAAAAGAGCTTACTCCACTTCGGGAGGTGATTCGGGACCCAAAAACAAGCAAAAAAGTTCATACAAACATAGGTCCGGAAATTAGCCGTTTCCGAGTTATAGCCACTTTTATGTTCAAAAATCGTAATTTAGAATCCGCTATGTATGACTTACCGCTGTATTAATACGTAAAACACAAAGTTCTCGAGTTCGATCACAAAGTGTGAGTATATTTCCACAACTCATATGATACCTTAAAGAAAAAATTCCCGTACTCACGACACCGACCAACGATGCGATTTCAATTCGAATTATTGTGATAATTATGCCTTTTTTTTACTCAATCTTAAATTGTCGTTGAAAAGGGTTACCTTCAGTAAGTGAAACGTCTGACGATAATTAAATTTGTCGATATTCAATATTCAAAAAAACTAAGTGGTATGTTTTTGTTCTTTTCCATCTAATTGTAAGTGCAAACACCTCTTTAAATACCGTAAAAAAGTTCGTCGACGGCTTCTATCGTTCTTACCATATTTAACATTATTGTTAATACATTTCATAGATATTTTAAATGCAGTTTATATAAAGATATACATATGTACAAGGTGTTCCATATTCGATATAACGGAATATGGAAAAGCAAATCAATGAAATATTTCAGCAACAGTTGGTTTCGAGGGAGACATCTTATGAATATATCTCTGTGTTGATATAGTCACTGAAATTTTCAGATGACCCCATTTTCTTAAAAACGAAACCACACATTTTTTCTCACTTCAATCGATTCTTTTCGTTTTGCGTATATTCTAGTATTGAAGTGAAATTATCGACAAGTGAATAATTTGTGACGTTTTATATTTTACGTTGATCTAGAAGTAAAAAATAATGATGTCTCATAAAATATATTCTCTTTCTGATAATTTTACATATACGCGGAAAAATGAGAGAAATCCATTTGTGCAAGATAAGAACACACATGGTTTTACTTAAAAATAACAGGAACGACTTTGGAATCGCAGAAACGACTATTCAGAACAAAGATACATTTGTCCTCCCCTTGAAAGCAAACAATCTTTGTCTGAAACATTTTCATTGACATCGTAGGTCTCCGAGATATCCCGTTATGTCGTTTAAAACGAGACATTCAGTACGTAACGGTGACGTGAAGGCAGAAAATCGTATTGACTGATTATCGATTTTGCGTTTTGCGAGCAAACAGGACATGAAACGCCAACGTCGCAATTATTCGAAGGATAGGTGAGATATAAAAAAATAATTACGCAGCACGCGATTAAATAATGTACGTAAACTTACGTACAAAGGATCGATTGCTAGTTACAGGCAGATACTTACGTTACATGAATATCCAATATTCTTTATATAAGAAGCTACACAATTCTTATGTAGTAGAAAACGATTCGCTTCATTTAACGAAAACCAGTTAGGATTAGATGAAACCATTTAATTTTTGTTAAATTATTATTAACGAACCGATTTAATTAAACTGACATTGGAACAAATTGCGTCAAATCTCCGCCAATGACACAAAAATAGCTCAACTTCATGTAATATCGATTTTGCCGAGAATGGTGAGCATCCTTCTCGTTTAACGATTCGAGCGTGATACAATGTTATGCAACATCGTTTATCAAGAATTGAGAAACGCGAGTAGGTCTTTACGCGATTCGAAACGCGTAATCCAGACTGGTTGATCGTACGATCCGCGACAAGCCCGGTTGACAACCACTGACAAGCAGGAGGCAGCTGAGCGGACAAAGAGCGAACGGTTATTGCAGGACGACAGTGCAGACTCGAAGCCGGCACACCGGCGAGCACCCCCCCCCTCCCCTCTCTCTTCGTTCCACTCCCCCCGTCTCGCTCCTCATGTCATGTATCCCTTGCATCTAAACCTATAAGCTACTTGCACCTACGCTTCCTGACATTCGTCGCATCGACAAGACTTTTCCCAAATCTTCGACATGCTTTCTCGGACGTCCATCTGTTTATACCTTTCCATGTAACGACCTTGAAGTTTGTATTCTGACTACAGTCGTATTGTATTGTAACGGAAAAAAAGTCGGGAGCTATGCAATTTCTTTCTTCGCAGTATAGGCTCTTCGCATGCAAAAGTCGTTATGCAAGAAAATTTATAGATGAAATATAACGAAGATTCTTTTCAGCTTGTAGATAAGTAAACAGTTTTTCCTAGACCTTGAGTAGAACATTAACAAGGTTCGTTTTTCGCTGAGAATATAAATTGAATTACACCTGAATTCACTAATACACGATAATAAAAGAGACACAAGATTTTCAAAAGCATTCTACTAATCTATACTATCGAATGCGAATAATCATTGCAGACGAGAAATTTTATTTCGACATATATTAGAAGGAAAAAGATTTACACAATTTCTCGCTTCTGAAGTTAAAATTTACTAAGTGCGGAAAATATGAGCGAAAAAAAAACAATTTTACGTTAGTCGTCCATTTTTAAACAGTTCCAAACTCGTCATTTGGTTAGCCTTTCATTTTTCAGAGAGAAAAAATTTTTTTAGTTAATCAAAAGATAAACAATTTTTTGTATAATTCTAGGGGGATTATATAGAATGTTAGTAAACGCATCAAAACGTTTTAATCATTTATAGATTTAAAGATATGTGAATTTACTGTTCCACCAAAGCATCTGTTTTAGGACCGAAAAGCAATCGGCGCGCAGCCCAGATTGAAAAGTGTATAAATAATCCACAAAATTAACCATTGGATTGCCTACATCCTGTTCGGACCGCATTGACTTTATTATTTTATATTGATTTTTATCATATCGGTCCACGTCTTCATTATTGATTATTATTTCTAGAACGCATGAATAGTATCGCAATCCACAATTTTTTAAATAAAGTTCTTATGTGGAGATTTACGAGCACGAACGGATGTTTTTTTTATTGAGAATGATAGCGCGTGTTTTTGTCGGTCGAGTTTGCTGTTGCGGTCGAATAGTTGATTTAGAATGCATTTGTTTTTGTCGTTTAATACGATATTCGAAAATTATAATGAAATATCTGGATATAGTGTGTTGAAAAAAATTCTTAGTATCCCTCGCGTTTAATAGTGGGTATATATTGGTTAAATATATTGAAAAACTTTAGTCTTTTATTATTTTATATTAGTAAATGAAAGTGTAATTTATTCTCTCTGCATATGTACCATATTCTCTGCGAAAATGGAGCTTGTAATAACTTATTCAAGATTTCCTATTTCTACATTTTCTATCGTCTACAAACCACGAAGAATGTCTACTATATTTTATTTATAAATGTTTGTATGACACGCGATAAATATTCTATTTGTAAGGTGGTTTTTATAAGGTAAATTACATAAGGTAGATTATGTTTTAAATGTTTTAATTAAACCATTAAAAGTGAAAACAAAAGACACCTATTGGCAATATTAAACATATTCAACGGACGATTATCTTTCTTGGAAACCATTTTTAAAGAAAATATATCGAGCAGCTTAATAAAGAAATATAAATTTATTTAAGCATATTGCTTCAGAAATTTTAACTTTAAAGACAAATATCTCGGTAAAGAAAAAAAACATTTATAGGAACTGATAGGGTTATTTTTACCTACTTTACAAGTCCATGAGAGATTGCCAGCCTTTACCGGAACATCTTATATATATCGTACAATACACGTACAATTTCAGATTAATATTTCAATAATTAACAAATTCTTTTTATCCGCGCTTTTTTTATATCCCTTAGAATTTGAGAATCCTGCTGAAATTTGTTTTATATTGTGTTGTCCATCATATGTATTTTTTAAAGAGATTTCATTATTTTATATGCGTGATGTAAAAAAAACTATATGTTTTAAACACTTTACAGAATTTCATTGTTGCAATGAGAAAATTGCATTAAATCTAAGAAAAATTTATCGATATGTCTTTCCACCTGATCACTATTGTGTTTTGAACTAACATCGTAACATTTAGTCGGCTACCTGTTCTTGTCCATACTTTCTGCTTGCCACCCTTCTCCATCCCTTTTCTTCCATCCCCCCCCCCTCTCTCTCTCTCTCTCTCTCTCTCTC
>NW_011966983.1:0-1207 GCF_000949405.1 Vollenhovia emeryi | reverse complement strand
AAATTTTAAAAAATTATAGTGCATGTCTTAAACTAGCATACAATTTATGCTGTAGACCTTTTCCTAGAGAAACAAGCATGGCCGGAAAAGGAGAAAGTAAAGTATCAACAATCACACATTCAATTTGTTCAGTCTTTTGCACAACATACGCATGAAGATGTGTATCAAAATTTGATGTTAATAAAATTTGACAAATTAAACAAAATTCATCTTTTTCATTTCGCAGAATAGATTTTATCAAACCAAAAATGGGTAATGAGTCACAATAATGTTCTTCGCACCGAATTACAACACATGTTCCTTGTCTATAAGTTTGACCGTGAATTTCAACCCACTTCATTGTTAAACAAGCATTATTAAAATTAGGTGGTAAAGTAAACTTAAATAACATATAATCATGGCACAGAGATACATGTTGAACGTATTCACTACTACCATATGAATTATTAGATTCTAGGCCTTTACGAGTCATCAATCTGTAGCAAAGACTTAACTGCTCTTTAATGCATAAAGTATGAGTAATATTTTTCCTAGAAGTTGTAGCATTAGCCTCTTTCTTTTTATTCTTATGCTTTGCCTCGAATCGAATAGTGCTCAAATTACGAATAGGTCCAGAAGATTGAAAAATAGTGCCATAATGAACAAAATAATGTGATTTTGGAGTAAATCTTTCATTTGGAAATAGTTCCGCAAACATCATGTGAAACTCACTAACTAAAACTCGAAGAAGATTGCATGTTTCTCTTTGCAATTTTGGAGCTAAAATCAAATCCATAATTTCTCTCATTTTTAAATATAATAGCCATACTGCATCATTCTCTGGAATAAGATCTCCTACAAGCATTGCAAACATAAAAATTAAATTGGAAGACTCGCTACCAGACAATGACAATTTCTTGTTTTTAATCTCTGCATCGTAAGAAATCAAGGGAGGTTTGTTAGATATATTATTTTGATGATAATTAAAGGTTTTTAGTCGATCGTTCAGAATATCAATTGAAACAATACAAGGCTTTTGCAGAACGTAATGGTGCAATACACATTGTAGTACAAATTTAAACCATCCTTCAGGCCCATCATGTAACCAATCAGCAGTAAAATTTTGACTTGTTTTGAAATAAAGAACTTGATCCCAAATTGATCTCTCTTTTATACCACTTTTACTAACATTTTTTAGCAAAACATCAGATTCATAAGTATATTCTCT
>NW_011966982.1:81316-92807 GCF_000949405.1 Vollenhovia emeryi | reverse complement strand
TAGGTTTGTAAAGCGCTGGGTACCGAACTATCCGAGTATGATTCTGCTGTGGGCCCATGTTGGGAAACACTGTGTACAGATCTATCCCAACATGGTTGTGCTGTGAGACCGTGTTGCGAAGCGCTGTGTACAGGTTTATTCCAGCATGGTTTTGCTGCGAGCCCGTGTTGGGAAGCACCATGTACAGATCTATCCCAGCATGGCTCTGTTGTGAGTCCGTGTTGCGAAGCACTGTGTACAGATATATCCCACCTTGGCTTTGCTGTGGACCCGTGATGCAAAGCGCTCTGTACTGGTCTATCTTTAAAAGGGTCTGCTGTGGTACCGAGTTGCAAAGCGCTGAGTACAGATCTGTCTCCCCATTGGTCTACCAGAGGTCCATGTTTCGAACTATTATGTATAGGTTTATCCCTCGATGAGTTTGTTACAAGTCTGTATTCCATAAATAAATAAAAATTGTGAAACGTAGTAGACCATTTAGCGTTTAATATTACAAATGTATTATCCAATTATAAAACAGGATGTGTTATTTCTGATAGATTTAAAGATGCTGTTAATAATGGATTTAAATGTTTATAGTTTCATTACTACTAAGACTTAATTTATTTGCGTTTGCGATTTATTTGTCATTGCATACATAAGAATAAACTTCATTGCTACATTTATTGTAAAAACAGGATGTTAGTGTGTATGGTGTAAATGGTTAGTGTGTAAATGGTTTTGATTTGTAAATTATGGCAAAAAATTATGGCAAAAAATTTAATTATGGCCAGGATTCGAACGTGGACCTCCCTCTCACTAGGTGGGCGTTTTACTAAATCGAACATTAACTGCGCGCCGACATAATTGTCAGGCATATAACATCGAACTAACATCAATTCTCCTTATTGCCTACCTTTCCACCACACAGAATATTAATTAATGAAAAGGAAGAAATGGGGGGTGCACATTTATGAAATGCACATTTAGGGGTGCACATTTAGAAATGCACATTTTCTAATCTAGAAGAGGGAATTTTTGACACTTGGACAGTTACATTATGCGATTGCATCATCGCAAGGCCCAAGCAATATATTGATCATGCACTTCGTGCAGGCAGGAAAATTACATGATCAACAAACACTTCACAACGGTCGATATAAATTCATCGTCAACCACCAGGGTATAATTGCGAACATCGCAAATTGCTCTTATGGACTATCTCGTAAAATCGAGATATACGGGGGATTGAACCTGGGATCTGCCAATTTCGAATCGATGGCTCTCACACGGAGCCACACGTCACCCCCCGGTTTTATCATCAACCATAAGTGAACAAAAAAGTGCTCTAAATACTTGTACTATCATATGCCTTGGCGGTCGAATGAGTGAGACGCCCGCCTAGTGAGAGGGAGGTCCTGGTCCAGGTTCAAAGCCTGGCTGAGGTAAGTTTTTCGATAAATTAAATAATTAAAATTATTTAAACACTAAACATCCTGCATTGGCTCTTATTACTTTTTTATTATTTCGTATTTGTGATTACACGTCAGAGTCTTATAAATTTTTTGTGTTAAATTAAAAGTTTTATATTTTTAAATGTAGTAGAAGAAGAACTAACGACACGATTAATATACGTTGGTATTAATGAAATATTCACTGAAGTTAATTAAACACTTAATACATAGATGAATGCGATGAGATATATATTACATTTGTGTATAATGAAATAGAGGAAATATTTACGTGAAAAATTTATGTACATGCACTGTGTAAGAAATGCAAAGTGAATAATTACTCGTCAGAAACACCCGATTGAAGTTTAGCTCTTTTTGCAGATGGATCCATAGTGTGGTTTTCTTTAACTGTTATTCTTGCAGGTGGATGCCATAAGTTGATATATGACTCGATACTCATTTCATCTAAATCATTTTTTGCAGTCATAATTGGAGGCTTCTTCCTGCATTGGTAAGTATATGATTGGTAAGTTATTTGATTAAAGAGCGAGGACGATATAGAAATTCTCCGTTAAAAACCAACAAACTACCGTTTATATAGTACAGAAACGGTTAACTGTTTTTATTTGAACGATAAGAAGATTACAAGTGTCTAAACTCACATATTACATAAATTTTTGTTCGATAATTTGGGTGTAAACGTTTTTCTATAATTACTACAACAATTATTTGGACTAACACGTACCGGTACCATCGTGAACATAGTACTGGTAAACTAAAGTCGACGGATGTAATAGAAACTAAATTATCCAGATTTTGGTTACTTAAATTTAAACTATACCGATTTCGATTATCCAGACGTTGGGTTGATAAGTTATAAAATTATAAAATTAATAATTTAATTGTGTTAGTTGGTTTGTGTGATATTTTATGTTTTCGATAAAGTTTTTTGTTGTTATTACTACATATTTATAATAAGCAAAAAGTTCCATTATTTTGTTACATATGGTACATGCCATGGATTATCCGAAGTTATGATACGGACATGGATTACACCTAGTCACGATTAATTCGGATAATTGAGATTTTACTGTATAGATTTCAGTAATTAAACCTATGTATATACTCGTAAGAATTGCATTATGCATGTACTAAATGTCAATTGTAAATATTTGTAATGTACGTTAAAGAGATTGTGATTAATATTAGAAACGTTAAAACCAATATATTAGATATAAAACATAAGCTGTTTTATAAATCATGTTAGCATGAAAACACTTCTAGACTTTTTCAACGGTTATTTTGAGAAAACATGTCACGACCTTGTTAAGTTTTTCGTTGTATAATATTACAATTATAATCGTAACATGCTTAAATTTTGCAGTATACAATGTAAAAATTGTACGGACATATTTGATACCTATTCTTCTATAATACTAGATATTTATTTATGTTTGTGCCTAATACATTTTTTACCTTGTACTTACTCGTGTTTCTTTGTCATGTGACGCAGTATTACGTGATAGGTATTTGAATTTATCTTCACCCTTGTAAATGGATTACAGTTCTTATCGATAAGGCATTTCGGAGTCGGTGTCCCGTCTGTGGCAATATGTATACCGATATAATCCCAAAACCAATGATATTTCGATGTATACACGTCCATGTTCGAGCTTTCATCCCTATGTTTTTCTGTTAAATGCTGAATGAGATTCCCTCCAGGATGCCAAGAACTTCGTCGAACTTCTTTCCGAACAGCTTGGAAACATAGAGTACATTTAAATGTACTTCCTTTCAGATATACATAACGTTCTCGTATATTGGAACAATATGGAGCGTCTATAATATTATTTACGTTCATATGTACAGATTCATATGTTTTTTCATGTACCCAACGTAAGTGCATTTCTATCACTGCTAATAGGTCTTCGAACTTTTTATATCTAATTCCGGGAATCCATAAATCACAGTCTTGACACAATAATGCAAAATAATAATGTTGCAGACATTCAGTTATATTAGATTGTACGTTAGTATATTGCGTTGTATGTTCTCGAGATAAGTGCTGTTGTAATTTTGTTAACGTTTCTGTAGACGTTTCTGTTATAACATATGTATTGTTTACGACTTTAATAGAACACGGTTTACACTTGAATACGGGAACACAATGTTGCAAGAGCCACTTAGCTTTTTCGCGATCTACCATGATGATCGTCTTCTAATGCGGAGACTCACATACTGAATACAGATGGTACAAACGGACGGGCAGAGGTATGTGAAGAAGCGTTTCCAAATATTAGTCGTAGAAGGTCAGAAACGTAAGGGGTGAGCGTTCTTTCGGATTGTGGATATTGGTATCAGGTTGAATATATACTAGGGCCAAAATAAGATTTTTGTGGCCCGGAACTAGCGGCTATATGGAGGGCCTTTAATGAAAAAACAGGGGGAGGGGGTGAGGGATATTTGATACAAAAGACGTACAAATCAATTATCTTTTATTTTCATAAATCTTTCTATTCTACTTCCCCTTTCTTTCAGAAAAGATAGAAGGTGAAGAGAAACACTTCGAAGCATTCGTAGCGGCAGCTTGACCGCAACCGAACTAATATTTTTTAAGATCCCAAATGCTTCTAATAATCGTTAATTGAAATTTTGTATTTAGGTAAGATTTTATTTAAGTTTTAAACGAATTCGTCTAAGTCGAAATGAAGTCTAAACCATAGTACTTACGAAATTATGTCGGGTGAGATTGCTAATAAGCGAGGCACGGACTGTAGCCCCCCTTTGCCTTCCCCTTAATCCTGGCATGAATATGTCTTGTTACGTTACCAACCACCACTACATTAGTAACATACTTACTTTCTGAACCGTTATATTAAAACATGCGCAATGTTTTCAGGCGATAATTAAAAAGACAAAGGTGACTGTACGTATAGGAAAAGTTAATATCACTTTACAATTAAGGTAAGCTGAGAAAAATAATGTATGCAACTTTAAGATGTCTTTTAATATGCGTTTCATCTAAGAACAGAGGAGTGTATTTAATGTATTCGATCATAATAGTAGGTTGACTTATCTAACGTTTCCGATGGATAGATAGCAATCGAAGCGCGTGCTAGTTGTATGTCGGAATAATAAAATAATAAAAATGTAGTACATTTACATTTATCATATCTTTTTGATTTTTCTTTAATTTTGTACTTATTTACAATATTTCACAAGCCTGGTATATATCTAGTAACCACGAATTAATAGTTATATAACATCAATATTATAACTTTCCTAAAAACACAAAGGTATACGTAATATTTTAATGATGTACTAGTCTGTAACTGATATGTCGTTCAACTAGTACAATGTTTAATGTTTGCCGTGTACACGGACGACTTCCATTTTGTCAAAAGAAACAAATAGAAAACTAGACCTGGTATCTTTTACATCTATTGCGACACTTTTATTCATTTTGTATGTATATAACAATTAATAAAATTTGTATGAACATTGAATCTCTATAAAATTAATAAACACTAGTCACTCTTAACAAGCCAATGTGAACGGAGACCTTTCGGACAATTAGTTGGACGAACGTACTTGTGGCGATCCCTAACAATAAACCACAAAAGAATTTTGACCAAATATGGACTTATGGAAGAACATATCTTTGACTGGAACCAAAGAAATATATCTCCTAAAGAAAAAGAAAAAATATCTTTAACTGATTTTGTCAAACTATTGCCACTGGCCTCTGTCCGTTCTTAGATTGTGTGATAACGATGAGTTGGTTGACGAAAGATAGGTATGTGTGTCTAGTAAAAATCGGTTTTCTCTTTGTTTGTGATGTTGACATTTATATGTATACATATAATTTTAATTTTTAACGTATTCTAACGACATTAAATAATAATTAAAATGACCAGTCACGTACCTTAAAAATTTAATGTATCTTCATTAATGAATTAGGGTGTTGAAAGAGACTAAGTAAAGTAGAAACGTTCACCCCTATGTAAACTATCAAGAATATAATTGATCTAACATCCTTTATAATAGCTCGTTATTTTTGGCATTTATAATTTGATCATTTGTTTATACATTCAACGAGCGTCCACTTTATATTATTAAAATTAATAAAGCCTGGAATTTCAAGTATTTTTTCAAAGGCTCACAGTAGTGTCTAATAAAACTCCTTACGAATATTTGTCGGAGATTTATTTATACCTTACGAAACACTGACTCGAGACACAAAGCTTGCTTTTCGAATCGGCTTCGCTGGCGCTTTGTGAATCCGCGGCGAGTTTGATCTCGGCCTCAGCGTCGCCTCCCGCGTCAGTTTTTGCATCCGCGGTTTCTGTGATCTAAAAGAGCCAATCTAAATGTGACTTTTCAGAAATAGACGCGTTTAATAAAATTATCAGTTTGTCCCCATAACATTAGATTCTAAAATGACAAAGGCGGTAATACGTGAACTCGTAGAATTGCTGAACTGTGTATGATCAAAAGTTTTTAAAAATGTATAAAAGTAATATATGTAAATTATTGTTTTATTTTATTCTATATTATTTTCTTTATTTTTAATTTATATTCATTATTTTATTTATTTTACAAGTCAACAAATACATACATAGACAAATGTCTTGGTTGCATGCTTACGCGTAACATATGATAATGAAGGTAAAAATCAAAATAAATAATATGTAAATAAAATCACAGAGAACATCAAGACATGAATAGATATAATGAAACTAATTAATTAAAGAATTAATACGTTCAATAAAATGACACAGTGTCTGCCCTCGTTTCAGTGATTTTACTTATCTCTAATATTATTTTGATCTTACATTTCTAAGCAACATATTTTTTTTAAAATAGTAAAATGTATTTTCGTAAACATTGTAATAGCCCTTGAATTTTTTGCTCATCATATATCACTTGTCAAATAAATATAAACGTAACATTTAGATTAACAAATTTTCTAATATAAATTATTCGAATAAGTACATTTACGCAAGCTCTAATATGTATAATAGCTTATGTAATGTTTCAGAAGTCGCATAAGATGTTTATAGAATGAGGAAAAGTTTAAGCATTCCATTATGTTCTAGTGAAACATTGTCATTGAAATATGTGGTACAATACACTGGCTAAACATTGGCTAATAGTGATCCAATATTGGTTCTACTGGAAATGCATTGCCTAATATTTCTCAAAGGGAATATTGATAACGTAATAAATGCAAATATTCCGCGATTATAAGTATATAATATTAAATTAATATTGAAAATACATTAGACAACATTTAGCAATTTAATATGAATATTGGTCTAATATTGATTAAATATTGATCTCATATTGATACAATATTAAACTAGTATTACAAAATAAGCATATTAGCTAAATAAAATGAGCCGCCGTTTTCACAATATTGTACCAATGTTGGGAAGATTATAGTTCAATTATTTTCCAATGCAAAATAATACAATGTATTGTACTACTACGAAATAGTTTTACGTACATGTATAATCAAACGAATTTGACTCAACCCTAGCCTAATTCAAGTCATATATACACTTTCAGACACATATAGCTGCGCACAAGGAAAGTAGTGGTTGAGTCCAGTTTGTTTGAGTTGCGTGATTCCTCATCCATGTAGGTACTAGACACTTTTTGCAATAGTTTAGTCTTACTTTCATGGCAAAGCCGATTCTTCAAGAAAATTTGCTGTTAATACTTCAAACCCATAATTACGTACAGTATGTTCAAAACTAGGAAATGTATCTGGTTCCCGATTTTACTTATTCATATCTCATCTTATTTAAACTTATGTTTATGTTTGATTATCATTTTAAGTGTACATGTGTCATGTCTTTAAAGTTGTGTACTCATCATATTGCACTTTCCTAATAAAAACATCACTGCAATATCTAATTTAGTAAATTTGTTAATACACAATATTCGCAGTTACGACGATGGAAGCGGTACTATAATATCTTATATAATGTTACGCAATATTAGGTTGGTTTACAAATTGTCAATACAATAGATATTCAATAAATCAATTTATATAACCTTTCCTGCAAAATATTTACTATTTTTAATGCTGCGTTAAAAAATGGTAAAGTATCTCGTCAAGTATCCTTAGAAGTTAGAATATCATTATTCGATAAGTGTGCTGTGCGCACGTGTTGGGAAGCGTAGTGTACCGGTCTATCCCAGTATTGTTCTGATGTGGGCCGATGTTGGGAAGCACTGTGTATAGATCTATCCCTACATGGTTCTGCTGTAAGACCGTATTGCGAAGCGCTGTGTACAGGTTTATCCAACCCTTCGTCTGCTATGGGGCCGTGTTGCGAAGCGCTGTGTACAGGTCTATCCCACCACACGTCTGTTATGGGGTCGTGTTGCAAAGCGCTGTGTACAGATCTGTCCCCACATTGGTCTGCCAGACGTGCACGTTTCGAAACATTATGTATAGGTTTATCCCTCGATGAGTCTGCTACAAGTCTGTATTCCATATATAAATAAAAATTGTGAAACGTAATAGACCATTTAGCGTTTAATATTACAAATGTATTATCCAATTATAAAACAGGATGTGTTTCTGATAGATTTAAAGATGCAGTTAATAATGGATTTAAATGTTTATAGTTTTTGGACTACTAAAATTTAATTTATTTGCGTTTGCGATTTATTTGTCATTGCATACATAAGAATAAAATTCATTGCTACATTTATTGTAAAAACAGGATGTTAGTGTTTCAATGGTTTTGATTTTTAAAATTATTGCGAAAAGTTTATCTATGGCCAGGATTCGAATGTGGACCTCCCTCTCACTAGGTGGGCGTTTTACCAAGTCGAACATCAAGGCATGTGGCAATATTTATCGCAATAAACAATTATTTCCCGAAAGTTTCATGTTGTGACTAAATTCGAAATAGAACTGCGCGCCGACGTAATTGTCAGTCATATAACATCGAATTCTCCTTATTGCCTACCTTTCCACCACACAGAATATTAATTAATGAAAAGGAAGAAATGCTTTTATCATCAACCATAAGTGAACAAAAAAGTGCTCTAAATACTTGTACTACCATATGCCTCGGCGGTCGAATGAGTGAGACGCCCGCCTAGTGAGAGGAAGGTCCTGGTCCAGGTTCAAAGCCTGGCTGAGGTAAATTTTTTGATAAATTAAGAAATTAAAATTATATACACACTAACGTCCTGTATTGGCTCTTATTACTTTTTTATTACTTCGTATTTGTGATTACACGTCAGAGTCTTATAAATATTATGTGTTAAATTTTTTGTATTATATTTTTAAATGTAGTAGAAGAAGAACTAACGACACGATTAATATACGTTGGTATTAATGAAATATTCACTGAAGTTAATTAAACACTTAATAGATGAATGCGATGATATATATATATATATTACATTTGTATATAATGAAATAGAGGAAATATTTACGTGAAAAATTTATGTACATGCACTGTGTAAGAAATGCAAAGTGAATAATTACTTGTCAGAAACATCCGATTGAAGTTTAGCTCTTTTTACAGATAGATCCATAGGTTGGTTTTCCTGAACTGTTATTCCTGCAGGTGGATGACGTAAGTTGATATATGACTCGATACTCATTTCATCTAAATCATTGTTTGCAATCATAATTGGAAGCTTCCTCCTGCATTGATAAGTTATATGATTAAGAAGCGGAGACGATATAGAAATACTCCGTTAAAGACCAACAAACTACCGCTTATAGTGCAGAAACGATTAACTGTTTTTATTTGAACGATAAGAAGATTAAAATTGTCTAAACTCACATATTACATAAATTTTTGTTTGATAGTTTGGATTTAACGATTTTCTATAATTACTACAATAATTATTTGGACTAACACGTACCGGTAGCATCGTGAACATACCGTACAGCACAAAACTTGCAGTTACATTGCAATAACATTGCTACAATATTACAACATTGCTGTAATGTAGCTGCAATGTAACTGCAAGGTTTGTGCTGTATGGGTAGTACTGGTAAACTGAAGTCGATGGATGTAGTAGAAACTCAATTATCCAGATTTTGGTTACTTAAATTTAAACTATACCGATTTCGATTATCTGGACGTTGGTTTGATAAGTTAAGATGTTATAAAATATAAAGTTAATAATTTAATTATGTTAGTTGGTTTGTGTGACACTCTATGTTTTCGGTAAAGTTCTTTGTTGTAATTACTATTTCTAATATGTAAAAGTTCGATTGTTTTGTTACATATGGTACATACCTAGTCATAATTAATTCGGATAATTGAGATTTTACTGTATAGATTTCAGTAATTAAACCTATGTATATACTCGTAAGAATTGCATTATACATGTACTAAATGTCAATTGTAAATATTTGTAAAATACGTTAAAGAGATTGTGATTAGTATTAGAAACGTTAAAATCAATATATTAGATATAAAACATAAGCTGTTTTATAAATAATGTTAGTATGAAAACACTGCTAGACTTTCTCAACGGTTATTTTGAGAAAACAGGTCAAGACCTTGTTAAGTTTTTCGTTGTATGGTATTACAATTATAATTATTACATGCTTAAATTTTGCAGTATAGAATGTAAAAATTGTACGGACATATTTGATACCTATTCTTCTATAATATTAGATATTTATTTATGTTTATGCATAATACCTTTTTTACCTTGTACTTACTTGTGTTTGTTTGTCATGTGATTCCGCAGTTTGTCACAGACGGTTTTAAATTTCTTACATTTTTTAAATTCCTTACATTTTGTAAATCGTTTACAGTCCTCACAGATAAGGCATTTCGGAGTCCATGATCCGTCTGTGGCAATATCTATACCGGCATGATCCCAAAACCAATGATATTTCGATGTATACGCTTCTGTGTTCGAGCTTTCGTCCCCATGTTCATTTAGTAAGTGCTGAGTTAGATTCCCGCCAGGATACCAACTACTTTGTGCAACTTCTTTCTGAACAGCTTGGAAACAAAGAGTGCATTTAAATGTACTTCCTTTCAGATATACATAACGTTCTCGTATATTGGAACAATATGGAGCGTTTATACTGATAACGTTGATATCTACAGATTCATATGTTTTTGTATGTATATCACGTAAGTGCTTTTCTATCACTGCTAATAGGTCTTCGAACGTTTCATATCTAAATTCGGGAATCCGCATAGAACAGTCTTGACACAGTAATTCAAAAGTATAATGTTGCAGACATTCAGTTATATTAGATTGTACGTCAGTATATTGCGTTGTATGTTTTCGAGATAAGTGCTGTTGTAATTTTGTTAACGTTTCTGTAGACGTTTCTGTTATAACATATGTATCGTTTACGACTTTAATAGAACACGGTTTACACTTGAATACGGGAACACACTGTTGCAAGAGCCACTTAGCTTTTTCGCGATCTACCATGATGACCGTCTTCTAATGTGGAGACTCACATACTGAATATAGATGGTACAAACAGACGGGCAGAGGTATGTGAAGGAGTGTTTCCAAATATTAGTTGTAGAAGGTCAGAAACGTAAGGGGTGAGCGTTCATTTCGGATTGTGGATATTGGTATCATGTTGAATATACCCATAGCCAAAATAAGATTTTTGTGACCCGGAACTAGCGGCTATATGGAGGGCCTTTAATGAAAAAGCAGGGGGAGGGAGTGAGGGACATTTGATACAAAAGATGTACAAATCAATTATCTTTTATTTTCATAAATCTTTCTATTCTGCTTCCCCTTTCTTTCAGAAAAGATAGAAGGGGAAGAGAAACACTTCGAAGCATTTGTAGCGACAGCTTGACCGCAACCAAACTAATATTTTTTAAGATGTGTAGGAGATTTTTTAGTGTGGAAGAGAGAGAGACTCCTGTCGCGGAAGAGGCGTGGAGAGGCAAGCATAAAGCGTACTAGTGAGATGCTCCCCGATAATTATCTTTATTCGCGCCGATCCTCTGATCCGAGTCTTTTACAATTCTTTAATACTGTCACGAAAATATTCTGTCGAATGCGACCCATCGAGTGTGTCG
>NW_011966982.1:46746-77209 GCF_000949405.1 Vollenhovia emeryi | reverse complement strand
ATGTTTAACATTTTTTTCCATCTTACATATTTAAAAAGTTATTTAGAGTTACCTTATAAGGATACATACAGACATACATACATACACACATACATACATACATACAGACATTTTTTCTGAATGTGATTTTTGAACGTTTTAGAACATTCTAAACATGTTTTCAAAGAAAACTGGAAAAAAATTTTTTTCACGAAAACAAAGCTTCCTCTATGAGGAAGCAAAAGTTATGTTTAGCTATGTTTAGCGTTTAATGTAATTATCAGTTTGTCCGTATAATATTAGATTCTAAGGTGACAAAGGCGGTAATACGTAAACACGTGGAAATGCTCGACTGTGTATGATCAAAAGTTTTTAAAAATGTATAAAAGTAATTTAAGTTATTTTTTTAATATTTATTAATCATTTTACAAGTCTACAAATACATACATATGTATATAGACAAATGTATCGGTTGCATGCCTACGCGAGGCTCGGACTGTAGATCCCCTTTGCCTTTCCCTTAATCCTGGCATGAATATGTCTCGTTACGTTACCAACTACCACTACATTAGTTACATCCTGTACCGTTGTATTAAAACATGCGCAATGTTTTCAGGCGATAATTAAAAAGACAAAGGTGACTGTACGTATAGGAAAAGTTAATATCACTTTACAATTAAGATAAGCTGAGAAAAATAACGTATACGTCTTTAAGATGTTTTTTAACATGCGTTCTGTTCGGGCACAGAGGAGTGTTTTTAATTTATTCGGGCATAGTAGTAGGTTGACTTACCTAATTTTTCGACTGAATAATTAACAATCGACGCGTGTGCTAACTGTGTATCGAAATATTATTGTAAAATTTGCTACTTACATAAACAGCTTGTTTGAAAAAATTTTTTTTAATCCATATTCTAAATTATTCTTTTAAAACAATTTGAATAAAATACGCTAGTATGAAAAGTGTTTGCGAAATATTATCTTTGATATTATAGATTGAAGATCCGATTTAACAAATTCTAAATAACAGATAGCAGTGCTTTGACTGTGCTGCCAGATTCCCCCTCCACGAGCTAGGCCGCGCATCAGCCGGTGACGCCGGTGTCGGCCGGAACGCCGGGTACGATTAGTCCGGCCAAATTCTAGCAGCACTGCCTTCCAGTTTAGGCTGTCTAGGAACGCGGGCATAATTAGTCGCACGGGAGAATCAGTGCGCTTAAACTTCATTTGAGTCCGTTTTTGTTTTTGTGCCCCCTAAGCACCGTAAGTTGTACATTGTTCCCCGATATATCGACTCTGGCATTTGTGTTGTATCGGTCTGAGTCCGAAGGCACTGGCTGCTTCGATCCGGTGGGGTAAGTACATAACCTTAAAACCAAATCAACTCTGATCAGCTCCGATGCCTTTCCAACGCCCAAGGAGAATCCTGTGGCTCGTCCGTGTGGAGAAGTTTACACGGCCATTTTAGTGTGATCATCATACTAAAGTATGATTTTTGTACAATTTCGTTATGATCTTTTACCGTCTTCCTATGTAGAAATAACACCTGCGTTTGCAAACAGTACGCTTCTTCTTCTGGTTAATGGCTCCTGGATCCTAGACGGCTCCAACACGGCCATGACTAACCAATAGTCTTCTTCTTAGACGTTGTAGAATTATAAATGATTAATTGATGGTATTATACAATGCAGGGGCCCGACTATCAGGCCTCGCGCGGGATTAAAAATTTTTCTTCTAGGTTAGAAGACGTGTTTCACACTCCATGCCCCAAACGGAACTGCAAACAGTACGCGCTAGAAGATTACTGCGAGTAATTGTCATCTATTTAATCTATCCATTCATTCTTAAGTGGAGGACACAAGTGCGATAAGATAAAAAAATGGAGATAATGATAGCCATGTTCGGATTACATATAATTAAACTAGAATCCCTCTAATCAATTTGGCTGACAGACCTGTATCGCAAAATGACACGAGAGAGAGAGAGAGAGAGAGATATGACGCAGATGTATGTAGAATAAGAGGGAATATGTTTCTTTCTCTTTTCTCGCATCATTTTGCAAAACTGTTGACCGGACTCCGATTAGAAGGACTCTAGATTAAACTGCAGTCGAGAGTAATTTTCGATACACGGTATCGACTCACCTTTTTATGGTTTACTTTATCACACTTGTTGTGTCTCGATTTACTGGTCTCTGCAAGATTCGCTACCTCGCGATCTCACGTTCAGGAAGATAGTTGACGAGTAACCTCATCTAACGTGATAATTTTTTTCAGAGTGAAACATGCAATCTTCGTTGGCGGATCAGACGATTGACTGCATGGGAAGATGCGTGGATAATTTGACCATGGAAGAAAGAAATCTAATCACCGACAATATACATAAAACTTTAACTCACCCAAAAGGCAATGAACTATTTGCGAGCTACCTGGCAATGTTTCCGGATAGTTTGGCTTGTTTGAATATGTATAATACCTGTACAAAATACCTCGCTGAAGAGCGGAATAGACCGTGAGTCTATCGCAATTTACACTAGCATGAATTTTACACTGAGCATTCATGTTGTAAAGTGATAGGTTCTGAATATTCTTGTAACGTTTGAGACTTGGGATTTTGAGGAAATATGTGTAGAAATACTGATTAGTAAAAACAAATGTTATTACACATGTCCCGAAATTTGAGGATAATAAGATTGCGACACAAAAGTTCGTGAAAAATGAAGTAATCAAAGTGCTTACCATTGTTTAAAATAAAGTGGCATTTTAAGTGCATAAATGTTTAAATTTAAAATATAATCGGTTATATGCGTTGGTTAAAGAGTCAGCTGTCCGTGTGTCGTACCTACAATGCAATTAGCTATGTCGCTTCGCGAAAATTTATCTACTTAAAATATTGCATTATTTATTTTGAAAAATGGCATGCACTTTTATTACTTTCTTACGAACTTTTATGCTGCAGTTTTATTATTTTCAAATTTCGGAGCATATTTGTATGTATATATCTATGTATATAAAAATAGTATAGCTAATAAAGTATGAGAAAAATTTAAAAGAAGGAAATTACAGGATTGATAAAAATTCATCTGAAGAATCACTGGAATCTCTCATTACCAAAGTGAAAATGGTGCGGGAGACTGCTGAAGATATGAATGATCTAGATTTCTGCCTTATGAAGCAATTTAAAGTGGCCTTAGAAACAAGAAGTCAAGAAACATTGTTCAACGTATTAGAAGCTACTAAAGAGCAGTGTCAAGAGTGCTTACGAAAAATGCACGAACGTTTTAGAGATCATATTTTACGGTGTAAGAGTACTGCGACATGAAGCTAAAATCTTCAATACCATCGTACATTACGGAGATCTGTGATCTGTGCCTAAATTTATTTCATAGCCCGGGGGAGAAAAAGCCATATGTCCAATTTTATTTAATTGTATCAAATAATGTCAAATGTGACAAAATTTCATCAGATTATATCCAAATTTTAATGCATCCACTTATAAGTGTATCAAATGGAAAATACGGCAGATAAAATATAAACATCTGACCACTATATCTGACCACATCTGATTTGATACACTTATAAATGGACACATTAAAATTTGGATATAATTAATTAAATTTTATCATATTTGACTTTTTATACAATTAAATCAAATTGGATATATGTCTTTTTTCCCTGGAAGATTTAATTTATTTCTGATTTAATTTATTTCTAGGCTAATAGGGTAAAACTTTACAAACACGGACCCAGCCCCAATGACCATGACCTTGGCATATGTTGTCAAGGTCACCTTACTGAGTGACCTTCAGAAGGTTTTAGCCGTCGCTCGTTGTTCGTTAAAAAGTTATGGAGAAAAGAAGTTTCGCAAATGCTATGTAGTTCACGATATCATGTACGTTTAGGATGGCCTCACGTGGAAAGTTTCTGACACCATATACAATTCAAAAAATGTATAAGTGTCTTTGAGTAATAGTTTTCGAGAAAAATGATGGAGTTTAAATCTTATATCTTTTTAACGAACCAGTCGCAAGTTTTATTCTTTAGCACGGCGCGCTGTGCGCGCCCCACCCCGTCCCGCCCCTCCCCCTCCCACCCCCTTCCAACCTCACCCCCTCCCCAGCCCCTCCGTTTTGTGTATAATTTTTATGTGTGTATAAGAGAGGAAGCAGGTGGGACGGGGGTGGAGGTGGGGGCAGGGGAGGAGAGGAGGGGGGGTGGTGGGGGTGGGGCGCGCGTAGCGCGCCGTGCCAAAAACACTTGCGACTTGCGTGTTTAATCAACTTTACCGCGGGAAGGAAGAATTATTCTTGGTCAATAGATATATGGCAGATATAATAACGGAAAATATATATTGTAAATATCTTTTATTAAAATGGATATGCCTCACTCATTATATCAAAGAAACGATCAATACGTTTGTTTTACATAACTTTTTAACGAACAACGAGCGACGGCTGAAACCTTCTGAAGGTCACTCAGTAAGGTGACCTTGACAACATATGCCAAGATCAAGGTCATTGGGGCTGGGTCCGTGTTTGTAAAGTTTTACCCATAAGATATATGGTTCCTTATATGAGAGCAATCGATTCGCAGTTGGCACAGCTTAGATTTGATCTCGACTGTCATCCTATGTGTATCTTTATACTAAGATATATGCATATACAGAGTGTTAATAAATCATCGCATTGGCGGTCGTCCTTCGTGGCCTTCGCGTGCGCCTCTTCTCCTGTCCGTTGGGCTCGCGCGCTGATTGGCCCAAATTATTAATTTTCAATAATTAATTACTCGGAACCTAATGATCGGATCGACTTGTAACAAACGGCATTTTTCTTAGATTTTCGCGCGCTATCCGACGTTATACCGCCAATGCGATGATTTATTAACACCCTGTATATTAACGGTCGCATGTAAAAAATACGAAGTGAATTGTAACCCTTTTAGGGAACAACAATGAAATGAAACAGCTTCTCTAAGTCATTGCATCAATCGTTTCGTGATATTTATTCAGTTGAGTTTTTAAAGCATTTAATACTGTTCCTCATGGCGATGGGACTTACAGAGAAAATAAAATGATCTTGTAAACAAGAACAAGTTTTCCTTGCGTTTTCTCCTTTATAGTGTCAATCAAATCATGTCATATTTAATAATATCTCTGTACGAATAATACAGTTGTCGATCTCAACGCCACTCTTGTTTCTATTGTGGATCTATTCCCGGAAACAAGTAGAAATAAGATAAGAAATAAATAAAAATCTATCTAATTGAATTGACAAATTGACGAAAAAGAAATTACACGAACGTAGCTTTAACTTATTTTTTTTATAAAGATACCTTTCGACATACGTGAAACGGTGAAACTGTATTAAGATCAAGGAAAATAATCGGAGAAACGAATTTAATTAGATTTCCATACCGGTAGAAATAATAAAAGAATTGAAATTAATATATTTAGAGTATCATACCATCGATATTTCTTTTCCGTTTACGTGTATGTACGTAATATTTCGCTGACTCTTCTTTTAGGGGTAATTTTATTTTTCAATTTCTTTAATGGGGCACAAATTATTTTTAATGGTTAAAATAGTGCAAAATAATTACTGAAAGATCTAACTTGTTGTTAATCACATTTGATTTTACCGATTCATTCCGTAGAATTCTTTATGATATAAAATAATACAAAATTGCTAAAGAAAGTTTAAAGTTCAGTATACTGTGGTTCAGTGATGTCAGACTGGTCGCGTTTTTGCGACAGTAACCAGCGATGTATTGGTAATACCGTATAATGGGCACAGGTATGAGACTTGAATTAAAACATAAGTTGAAATTTTTAAGTATTTAATATTGTTATTCATTGTAACGGAGAACTTATAGAGGCTAAATAAAATAATCTTATCAGCAAGAACAAGTATCGTTCTATTCCTTATAATACATACTTCGTACTTTCTACTGTCAAATCACAATTGACAAATGTCGAACGTAACCCATGTAGAAAAGCCCGGGGAAAGATACAGCGCGACAATTAACCGAATCCGCGACACCGTCCGAAAACTAGAAGAAAGCTTGAAATGTGCGCGGGATTTGGAAGCTGCCCGCTTTTTGCGGTATTACGTCTTGAAGTCTCGCGATAAAATTCTGACGGATGATGTGAGAAAGATTAAAAGGCGAAATGAACAGATGTTGAGTGAGTAAAACTTTTATTCGATGCCGCTCGTTTAGCTCGTAATACGTTCAGAAGGTCGCTCTTTAGATTTATTTCGACAAAGCGTCACGGACGTTCAGCTCGGATCTCTGGACATATTGCCGGAAACTCTGAGGAGAGAAGTGCAGAAAACGTGGCACCAGAAGTAATCTCTTTTATCAATTATCTCTTTCATCAATTAACGATTTGTACGTTCACATATTACATTTCAGATACGACGCTTTGTTATCACAGAACGAGCAATTAAAGAAACAAATTATCATTATGGACTGCGCGATGAAACAGAAACAGAAAGAGGTATGCATGAGACTTTATTCGTTGCTATAAATTACAATGTAGCATAGAAGCAAATAAAATATGTATAAAACACATCATTTTTCACGATACGCGCATACATATTTTTAATGTACCGGATACTAATTTATGCATCAAATTAAGCTTTAGTGTGTCAAGCTACGTATTTCATATTTCGCAACTCTTAAATCCTATATGTATGTGTTGTTATTCTCTTTGATATTTTATTATATGATTTCCAATACAAAAGTGCTCTATATTATAGATCGATATTTTGCAACAGAGATTAATCATCGCAGAAATAAATCTTAAGGAAAACACTGGAACAATTTGCAAAAGATGCTGGATTCTAACGAATAAAACTTAAAATATATATGACAGATGCTTAAAATCGAAACAAATTAACGTAAATTGCTTTTGAAAATAAAATAAAAATTTTTAATGAAATAAAATATATCGCTGTTTGAAAGAATTGTTTGAGTATTAAGCGAATGCGTGTTTTGAAGCGGTATACAGTGATGCTTGGCAGAGGTAAACATTGCGTCGGTAAGAAATAAGATAATTAAGGGATTTAGTTACACAATCTTATTGCGAATGTAGGCGAAAGATCTGTGGCTTCCCTATATGAATAACACATTCACCGATCTCAGCGGCAGTTGCGTGTCGGAATCGTTTCCCGGAAACAGGACAAATCTCAAAAATAAGATAAGAAGTTCCTCGTAAGTAAATATCTAAAGAACGATCTAATGATTAAGCTCGGCGAGATAGGTCATTCAGTCGATTCTGCCCGCCGCTCGAGGCTCAGCAACGTATATGTGTGTGTTCAATAGCTTTTCTCGTCATCCTTGAGGTACTATTGTTAACGCGTTATTTTTTTATAGCAGTATCTCCAGTAGGCATAATCCATTGACGACTGATTTTAATCAACTGGTGCCGATTTTTATAAAATTTTGAAAGAATCGTCGTACCCCAAACTTCGCGATTTTGGACTTAAAATTCATTCCATGCTAGACTCTACATATTTATGTGAGACATCATTTTCCAAAATGAAATTTATAAAAAATGAAAAACGGTCTTCGTTAAGTGACGATTCTTTACCGCGTCTTATGCAACTTCCCACACAGCACGGGGAACTCCCAGAGAGCTCCTGGGGAGCTCTTAAAATTTTTCATAAGCTTAACTTGAACTTCAAACGAACTCGCACAGAGCTCCTTGGGAGCTCTCAAAAGCGGACATAGGAGCTTCCGGGGAGCTTCATTTAAGCTCGCAGGGAGCTTAAATAAAACTCCTAAGAAGCTCTCAAAAGCGGACATAGGAGCTCCCGGAGAGCTTCATTTAAGCTCGCAGGGAATTGAGAAGTCATGTTTTAAAATGTACGACATACGACATACAAGAGGTAAGTCATGCAACCTTGGACACTTGGGGAAGATTGTAGCAAAATGCTGAAAAAAAGGTACACCTAATATGACATAATAGTACAGAGTGCTACCCCGGTGAAATGCAAGACACCATATATATGGATAATCAATCACATTTTATGTAATATTAATGTTTTTCTCATTCGTATATTACATAATTCGATATATAAAAAGTACTGAATAATGTTACTAAATTTCAACGTAATTTTTATTCTATAAAAATCTTACAGGTACTTTAGCTCAGCGAAATGAACTCCCTGGAAGCTTCTTTTGTCGAATTTTTTAAGCTTCCCGGGAGCTCAGCGAAATGAACTCCCTGGGAGCTTAATCGGAGCTTTGTGCTGTGTGGATTGTTACATACAATATGCCTATATGATATTCCTGACTGTGAGCTTGCCTGTGAAAAATTCTGAAAATCGGTCTAAATAGTCATCATTTATTTCTGCTTCTGCCCAGTTGATTAAAATCAGTCATCAGTGGATTATGCCTACTGGGGAACCACTATAAAAATAACGCGTTAACAATAGTACCTCGAATCAAGGGTGACAAGGAAAGCTATTGAAAACACATTTAATTCTAATCGATTTGACAAATCGGCAAGAAAAAAATACGCGCGTACGTTATTTAAACTTATTAAAAAATGTATTTTTTTTTCAGATACTGCGAAACTTTATGTAGTTTAAGGAAACCAATCGGAAATTAATCGGAGAAATTAATTCGGATTTCCATATCGGTAGAATCAATAAAGAATTGACTAAAACTGGTGTATTTAGAATTAATCAACGACTTGTAAAATCTTAGGCGAGAAATGCAAGGAAAAACATCAAACTCGGTTATTTCTAACGACAGTATGTATCGGAGATTATGGGAACTATTAGGAACTGCTTGCATCTTTCTATTTGCTCCGCTCATCGTGATCGCTGTGATCCTTTTATACGGCTATCGTTGTTCGGTCGAGATCGTGTTAAGATTCCAGTTGAGGAACAAGTTCGCTGGTCTCTTGAAGGGCACAGACTGTGTATGGGCCGTTGAAGATGCCGTTTCTCTATCCGTTATTAATATCTTGATGATATTGGAGAAGACCACGCGGAATTCGAACACGATTTTCCTGGAGGATTTCAGAAATCTCGTAAATGATCGCATCGTTTCGAAGGCCGCTGGTACGACGCTCGAGAAACTGTTCTATCTGCGAAGCCGCAAGTTCGGCTATTATTTTTGGGAGAGAAGCGAGGAGGTGGACCTGAAAGGCAGGATCAGATGGCTGGAATGTGTGGACGCTAGCTGCGACGGGTCCTGCGAGGATACCTCTGGCGAATCCTTCAGGAAGACTTTGGAAAACGTCTGCAATAAACCACTGCCCGACGATCACAGAGCCGCGTGGGAGATCCTCGTCGGAAGACGCTGTCCTAGAGCCAAGTCTCGTGTCGAAGAGGGTCGATTGTCTCCCGAGGAGTGCTTCAACACCGACACCCGAAAGATTCCCATGTTAATTCGCGTTCATCATTCCCTCGGTGACGGAGTGGCCCTCCTGGGCCTGTTGCTCAAAACGATCGCCAAGGAGGACGAGATAAAAGAGACGAGAGTAAAAATCAAGAGTAACACGTTGGGCGAGACGGGAGACCGTTTCAAAGAGATCGTTCCAGTATTGCGCAATTCGGAGAGGAACCTCCAGAATGGAGCGGATGTTGTGCGATTCTATAAGAAGAATATCCTTGCCGCATCGATGCCTTTTACTTACGTAAAGTTCTCACGAATTGCGCAAGACCTGCGAGATCATTTTCCTGCGTCGTTGAAGTTTTTTAATAGTATAACTGTCGAGTTGTTGAAACAGCAAGCGAAAATGTTGATCGACCGTACGTGGTTGAGTTTCAAAGATATTGTACTGACAATAAAACAAATGTACGGTAGATTTCAGAAGATTACGATGATTTTGCTTTCTTCTCCGAAGTTCTTCATTCAACAAGCTGTTCGGGGCATGGACAAAAAGTATGTTCAATATTTAATTCACTGTGCATTTAGTATTTAACGATTAACTACTCTGTTAAACTGAATGTCTAATCTTCGAGAAAATAGCAACCGTGAAACAATAGACGTTTAAAAGCTCCACATTTAGAATATCTAATTTTAAAGATTAGAATTTCCATTTATGATTTCACAAAAAACAAAGTTTTATCAGCTTTATTTAGTATATCTGCCTTACACATAGTATTTTAAATAAGCTTTGTTATCATAAATATACACGTTTTTACAGCGCTCTGCATGGCCCGCCCCAAACGGGTAAAAAGATAATGTCCCACTGGTTAGAGAATGATGTGACAAACAAATCGCAGAATCTCTTGACGAAAATCCGGGAGATAAGAAAGAATACAGGTGCCAAATTTGAAGATATAATACTGACAGCTTTTTCCATCAGTGTACACAAATATCATTTACGCGTAAGTATGCGTAAAGCTTTCAAGTAGCAAATAAATCTAAAAAAATCCGAAATATGTTTAAATAACATCTAGAAAATCAGAAAATTTTTAGACACTTATGTTGTACCGATCCGTTTCAGAGTTCTTGAAACATGTGCCTTTCTTCTGTAGATCAACAAACCAGTTCCCGATGCATTAACGGTCATCTTGCCGATAAGACTATCAATGCCCGATGAAAGTTTAACGTTAGATAATAAGTTTTCGATTGCTCTCTTGCGAATTTGTATTGCCAATGCGAACGGACGAACAGTCGTCGGGTCAAATCGGGATTTTCAATTTTTTGAGCGTCTTCAAGATGTTACAAGAGCAAATAACGAACGCAGAAAGAGTTCAGACATTCTACTTAATTTTTGGACCATGAAATATCTGTCGGCGCTATTACCGGTGAAAATGTTAAGGACTTTTCTTTTAAGTCGCAGCACGATGGTATTTAGCAATATACGTGGGCCGGAAAAAGTGCGTATCCTGAATAATTCTTTGAGCAACATTGCCTTCTGGATACCAAACAAGTACCGTATCGCTAAATTTTGATTCATAATAATTAACAAATAAAATTATTATACATCGTAGCGACATATAGATATATTACGATCCGTTTTCAGAAGTACTACCGCTCTCGGCTTTGCTCTGTTAAGTTATGGAGGCAGCGTACACCTGTCTTTAATGGCTGATAAGTCAATCGTGAAGGACGAGAGATCTTTTATGGAGCTTTTAGAAAGTACTGTACATGAAATAGATGCTGCTTATAACAGTATTATATCGATGCGCTTTTTAAAGCCGTCAGCTCTTCCAATAGAAACACCCACGTAAAAAGGTGTGCAAATTAAATTTTAAAGTTTTCCTTATAAATCTTTAATTCTTATATTTTGTTTATACACGTATACCAATAGATATTTAATGAATTATATAATAATTGTATAATCATTATATTATTTATATTCCTAGATATTTATAAAAGGAGTTTCATATATTTTCAGACATCGGCGTGTTTTAAGGAAGGAGTACGAGCGACTAAAATATTTTACCTCTTTTATACATCTCAATATGAATGCATTTATGTTAAGTATAAATTACTGTCATACGTTTATTAATAAGTTTTTTACAGAGTTTTACAGAGATTAATAATGCAATCTTTTGAATTTTTTAAAAATTATATTTTATGAAGTTTTTTAATCTATTAATACTTTATAAGCATATTACATGTTAGTTAAAGAATCGAAAATTGTATTTCCATTAGTTAATTTAGTATTACATAATGTATTTAATGGTCAAATAACTAAAAACTCTCAATACTAAAATAAAGGAATTACAAAAATATAGTTTATAAATAGTACATTCATCCAAATATAGAATTCAGGATATACAGGTGAATGGTAGTTTCAATCCCTTATCACTGATCACATTGCCGCCTCCAACAACTAACATTCTCAATGACTATGACGCTAGACGGATTAAAAATGTGATAGATAACTGTAGTAGAATTAATATATGTATATATATATATATATATATATAGATACGTGAAATGATGTAACAGTGTTAATCTAACAGAGCTAGCCACAGATAAACTCGCTTTAAATATTGAGAAATTATATGCAGTTGATTAAGATAACAGTGAAAAGTTAGTGAGTTTTAATAATTTTTTATTACTATACAGATACAATAAGTAATATATATTCTTTGCATGTTTACAGCGTTTACTTCATTTGTGCATAACTATATATATAACGTATTTACATTACAGTCTTTAAATTACACTTAACTCTTTGGCATTGCAATCAAATGTTCTTGTGGCTTTATTACATACGAGATGCGCGATTCAAATTACACAGAACGGACTTCCAACACTTTCTTACAATTGATCAATTAGCGTCATTCCGTCAACTCGACATAAATAATTTCCAAGTCATCAAACGTTCATCAACAGTTTTGCTTCCGTTGCACCGACATCTCGGAAGATGTAACTGCCATCCACTCGTTGGTCGTCGACTGGAACCATGTCAAACCCAAGGAATATCTGCCGTTGAGATTGGCATGTTGGCAATGGCTGAACCACCATCCGCCCCGATAGTTGGCCGCACAGTCGGTGGTGCTGATGTCCATGTCGCGGTCCTTGGCGCTAAACGCCATGCCGTCCTGATAGGACAGCGCGTCGGTCGCGTTGCCCGAATAACCGGACACGTGGAGCCGGTAACCGGTCTCCTCGGAATCAACCGTGAAGTGCTCGTAGTCGGCGCGCCAGTGCACGCCGTAGGTATCGGTCAGGTCGACCTGCAGTCTGCTGCAGTTATCGCGAGTGAGTCGATGCAGTGCCTCGTTGCCGATCCAGAACTCGCTGACCGGCGAACCGAAGCCGACCGAGTACTCGTTCCAGGTGCGATCGAAGTCGACCGCGCCGTCAATTCTGCGAGCCACGACAATCCAGCCGGCGCGACAGGAGGCTAGCAACGGTGCTCCGGGACCAGGCGCAAGCAAAGTCAAGCCGTCGCGCTCCTCGCAATTTCCCGGCAGGGAATCCACTATGAGACGGTACTGATCTTCCACCTGTTCCAGCTCGTGCGTCACGTTCGCCGCCTTGGCCAGATTCCGAGAAAGGTCCAGTTGACTGAGGGTCTCGTTCAAGGCGTCCAGACCCTTCCGCTGCACGTCGCTCTTCTGCTGCAGCTGTGACGCGCTCACGCTCAACGCCTGGACCGTTCGTCGAAGATTGCCAAGCTCCCCCCTGGTCAGCGACAGCTCGGCTGCCTTGCGCGCCGCGTTTATTTCCAGCTTCGCTAGCTCTCGCTTCACCTCGGAACGATTGGTGTAAACGGTTTCCTCGAGCAGACGAACCGAGTCGTACAGTCGCACCACGGACTCGTCCAGCTCATTCATTGACACTAGATCCTGGCTGGCATTGGATACCCTTCGAGAGAGCTCTGCTTGCGCCAGTTCGAGGCTCCTCATTCGTTCCTCGAGATGCTCGCGATCCTCGTATACCACCCGCTTCTCCACTATCGCTCGTTTCCGCGCCACCACGGAGATCTTCCGCTCGACGTTACGCAGACGCTCCTCGAGGCGAGTGCGATGAGCCAGGGCGCGGGAATAGCTGTGTCTTCGGGCTGACGCAATCTCGTGCGATCCGCTCACCTCGTTGCGAAAGACGTCGGCCTTGCTGCGATGCTCCAGCTTCTGCGGGTCCTGCCGCTGATCGGGATGCGTAGACTCGCACTTGAGGGACTTCAGCTCGATCTGTACCGTGCTTAACTGCAACAAATGAAAAAGGTGAATTTTGCGTCCAGCGCAGCGAACGTACGTCTACTCGCGATTAGTCTATGACGTCTCTCTACGACTGAGATCTCGAAAAACGAGATATAATGGTCGGTATAACGTTTTAACATAAATGGTACAGTAACTTCGATTAGTGAAACCATTTTCTCTCCCGCGAATCTCTTCGTTCCACAAAATAAATTTCTACCGATTCTCTCTTTAATTCGTCGCCTTTTTACAGACGGTCCTTGATTATGTGGTATGCGTGACTGTGCGTGTGCGATACACGCGCATTTGTGGAATGCGTGAGAGTAGGGCCCACAGCTGTCGGTCGTGTGGCCGCTGCGGTCGCCAGCGTGTGTCAAATACCACGGTGGACGGTAAGGTTCGCCGATCGAAACTGGTACGAAACTCGGAAAACGAATTTATAAACGCACGCAGATGCGTGAGCATAGAATTTCTCCCGTGCATCGGAAATTACTAATTTAATATTATCTCATTATTTTAATACGTAACGTGATTTCATACTTCTGGCGTTATTTGTATCTCTTAAACAACTAATTTAGCGAACACGTTGACCCATTATCGCTTCTTCTTTCGAAATAATTTTTAAAAAAATCCAAGAAACATTGCACACCACCGCGGAATGATTTCGCGTAAAAATTGCACGAGATAAATTTGAACTTGCAAACTCTCTACTGCTCAATGACCCACTTCAACTCCCATTCCCCGCGAATCGGATATTTTGCAATTCTTATATTTTATTATATTCGACTCGTTATGACGATTGAGAGTTGAAGGTAGAAGCATAAAGGGCGGCGAGTATTCGAGAGAGAAGGGAAGAGGGTAGGTAGGTTGGTGGGCCTGAGGGGCATATGCGTGCGGCCCGAAGGAGGGGCCCGTTGCGCGGGCGAGGCGGGAGGAAGGGAAGAGAAGGGAGAGGAGGAGGTTGAGAAGCAGCTGCCAAGCGGCAAAACGAGAAACAGGAACCAAGCAGCTGGCCGCCCCGTGCAAGGCGCAGGTGTACGGACCGTGCACCCCCCTTTCTTCTTCCTGCCATAAATACTAAATGGTAGCGGCAGCCGTTATCTACGGACGCCCGTTGTCCGCGCGCGAGCAACCGCACGCCGGGCCCTTCGGCGTGTATACGCATACCGCGAAATCGATCGCGGGGCCCATTGTGGCCGAAAAAATCTGCCGTGGTCGGCGAGCGGCACGCGCGCGTCTAGGAATCCCGGCGGCATTGGGGAACGCGCATTAATACGTATCTGTATGTACATAGAATTCATTATTCTACGTACATTCGTGTAAAAGAGGAGAGAATCTGACTCGAGCGACGCTTAATTGGCTTAAACATCTAGCGATTAGCGCCAAATTACAACATGCATCAGTTAAAGTAAAATACTTGAGCGAAATAATGAATTTACACTCGGATAGAAATTTTGTTCGCACGAAGAGCAGACTCGCGAAACGAAACCTTAATCCGCCGCTCCGGAATGAAGTGTACTCTTTGCGCGATAAGTCTCTCTCTCTCTCTCTCTCCTCTCATTCCTACTCCCGGTCTGGTTCGACTGCGCTGCAATTTGGTACCATCTGCCTATCAGGCTTTGCTCTTTTTTTTTCCTCCGGTATCAGCCTCACTCCCCAACATCTGCGAGGAGGAGACAACTCACCTGACTGCTGACGTCCGCGCAGGAGCGGGACAGGAGGCTGGCGCGCTCCTTGGTCGCGGCGATGTCGAGCCTGATGGTACCAAGGGTGGCCTCGATCTTGGTGATCCTGCCACCGAGGTCGCGCACGCTCCTGCCGACCTCGGCGACGTCGCCCTTGAGCAGGGCCAGCTCGCTCCTCATCCTCGAGCGCTCGGCGAGCTCCTCGCTCGCGTTCCGCGTCCTGAGCACTTCGGCGACCTCGCTTTGTAGCTCCGTCACGGCGCTGCCTAGCCATCGCACCCTCAATCGCTCGTTCTTCGCCTCGTTGCCACTTCCGCCGCGAAGAGCGTTCACTTCCTTCCTGCACGTGCGAGGGGATACGATTATAATACGTTTTTGTGGTAGCCTCCCCCCACCGTCATTAAAACCAGACTAAATCTTTTATTTACGATAATAGCAGCAGAGACTGACGTTATTTTCAAAACAAGGATGACACTAGGGTAAATCTATTCTCTTTTCCATCTTCCATTTCATCAAAATAACTGTCATACTATTATTGCCAACGAAACATTACCGCGCACCTAGATTCAGGTAGATCTTACTCTTACATTCTGACAATTTTGTATAAAAAGGAAACTAGGATCCTGGCCTTTGTAAAAAATTTGCCCGACAGAAACCCGAGACTTCGATGAACTTGTGAAGCTTCTCGTACATGCATCGGCCGATAATTATGCGCTTGGCGAGCTCTATACGTGTGTATTGTATTACGATACACCACGCGCAAAGAAAAAAATGCGGCAAATTGCGTCTTACCTCAGTTGCTCCACTTCATCTCTAAGGACGATGAGCTCTGTATTCTTTTCCATTGCCTGCTTCAGACTCTCCTCCAAGGCGTTGTAATCCTCCTGTCGGTGGTCCAACAGTGCGCTCACTTGCTCCTGCAATAGCTTGATCGTGCTATTGAGATCCTCAACCGCGCGCGTGCCGGCAATCAACGTGCTCGCGGCGATAATAGCTGATAACAGCAACCGTAGACTCGCCATGTCCGCCGATCTCTCGAGTGTCTTCAGTCAAGATCTCCCGACTTCTATACTTCTTAATTCATATATTCTCCTTCAGGGATATATTTTATTTTATAAATCGTGTATCGTGTATATTATTTTATCAGATCCTCGGGCTCAGAATTAACAGATCTCCAGATTTAATGTTTCCTAAGGCCCCGCATCTTGGAATTTCTCTTCGAGATCTCGATTTGGAATTTCCTCAACGAGAATTCGCCACGACTTATTCGGCGATCGACGAGATTCACCGCGATTCGACGTGATTTATTTTTATTTTTTGCACACGATTTATCCGATTGATCTCGAGATCGTCGAGTTGAGTCGCGAAGTTACGTGTCGAAGCCGGGGGGACTGTCGCAGCGCGCTCGATCGCTTCTCGAAAGCCTACTGGCGCAGCCGAAACGGTGTACGAGTTTTATATCCCTTGGACAAAGGTCTCCGCTCGGACCCGGTGCGGAGCAGGTGTTCGGCAACACCAGGCCCTCGTCAGGTATATATTGTATCGCGCGCGGCCGGCCCTATCCCCCACAATATGCCTGCTATGCAGCCCCCCCCCTGCCCACTCATATTCCGAGATGAGTTTGAGATCGTAATAGATACGTCGTACGAGATCGCGATACGATAAATGCGCGAGTACAGGGTGCTGGGTAATAAGCGCGTCTGGCGAAAATTTGTTCTTTTTCGATAAAATTTCGACTCGAGTTAAATCTATAGATTCTTCGGTAAATTTTTTGAAACTAATCTTCACATTTCTGATAAATATCTGCCCAGTCGAGTTGTTCCGTAAAATTACGATCTAACTGAAAGATTGGACGGATAACACTCTTGTTTGTTCGCGATTTTTAGGACAAGTTTAAATCCGAATCGCAGGAATGTGTCACGCGGATGTATCGCGAGCGTTTGAAATGGAGGATGTGGATTTGTTGTGTCGCCCAATTGGAGAGAAACGAGAAGAGAGCAAACGGAGCCAGGCATTCGGCATTCTCTCTCGGGTAAAATTAATAATTTATTGAAAACAATGTCCAACTCCTGTCGGAGTCTACCGTCTATATTTACGGATATGGTAACGCGTTAGTAGATTATTCAATTGGGGTGATGGAAGTACGGCTACGTGTCTATGTGTTTGGTTTTCGTTTTGTATGACAAAATGCTGAATATAACACGGAAATTTCCCACGCACGCACAGACGCGTGTGAAAATAACATTCTCCCGTTAAATACAATGTCATTCGTTCCTGAATACGAATATCTCACGATATTCCTGCGAAATCGATGCTGACGATGCTAACATTATCGGATATTCCACGAGTAATAATATGGCAGAAAATGGCACCGAGCTAATTATTCCAGTGAAGGCGAATAATCGATTCAACGAATACGATAGATTCGATTAGATACAAAAGAGAGCTTTTGCAATACCGTACATTGAATGTGATAAACGTGCTGAAAATCACACGTGCAATGATGCAACGGAAATGATTGGCGAAGCATTGATTTATTTGCAGCCTTTGCGAAATATACCAAACTCGCGAGTTCAACGTTTACGGTATCCGAAAGTACGATATTGCAAAAACTCGCCAACAATCGCGGGTTGGAGCGAAGGGTGAATTGGATCGAAAGATCTGCACCACAGAAACAGCATACATATAGGAACAGAAAGCAACAGATACTGAAAGAATCTTCGAAAGATACGAAAGCGAGTCGAAACGAATCGGCCCGGGAGTTTTTATCATAATCCGATTCACCCTGCAATTCCGGCCAGCCCCATTACAATACGTTAATTAAATTAAATAATTTACCGCTTACTATTTCGCGGCACCGAGCTCGCGTTAATTCCCGTGCACTACGTTGCAAATCCAGGCAATAATGCACTTAAATGCCGCTCTCGGGAGGGGAGCGTAGCTACAGGCTCTTGTGCTCGGAAATAAAACATGGAATTCCTACAACCAACAATTAGTCGAATTTCAGAACGCGTAAATTAAAAAAATCTCAACAAGATAAAATAAAATTATAAAGCGAACGCAGAAGTTCCTTCTTTTTGTTATAATATTGCTACGTCCCTTGGATTGGGGCATTTCGTATGCCTAACACGTGCCAGTCGCGTGTCCCCAATAAATTCTCTAAAGAATTACGTCACTTGAACGCGTCTCGGCGTTCAGTATTTGCTACTCTGTAACAAGTACTACATACTTAGCACATACTACGGAAGTTAATCCGCGATTACACAGCCAGAGAGTCAAACTTAATTTCGTGCAATGTGCGTACGTTAACGCTAATTGGATTCCTCCTTAAGTCTGGGCAGATCCGTACGTGCCGGTCGGCGGTCGGTAGAGTCTGGGCAGCGTCAGAATCTGCAAGCTGTTGAACGCGTATTTGCGCACACCGATGTTCTTCCACGTGTTCTCCCGGCGGCATCCCTCGCTAAAACAGACGGTAGCAATGCGTTCATTCCGGATAATTCGCAAGTTACGAAAAAGAAAGAAAGAAAAATCTAATTTTTTAAAAGATAAATATAATTTTCCAAATTACTCGCAATACAACAGTTTTGGTACACTGCACAGAATGAAAATCGTTCTTACTGATCAGTTCAGCTCAAATATGTTTCTCTTTCTCATGCATTTACCTTCGCATACAGTCGAGAGCCCTCATATACTCGTGTTCAGCCAGGTGATATTCCGACGATAATATATTGACTTGTTCGAGAGTGATCGACATACCGGTCCGATCTTTCGCGCTTTTGCAGCTGGTAAATCTCAAACCGCGCATCCTTCGGCATATTTGCGAGGACAATTGCAAAATTTCTACGTTCTTATTGACCTTCTCTTGCACGCACGTTTTTAAATTGGTTATCATGTCCGACAATGTGTGGCCCAGAATTGACCTAGCGGCAACTGCAACAAAAAGATTTAATCAACGTCTAGAATCTATCGAGAAGAAAAGTATTTCAACAACAAAAGTCTAAAAGGCATTCTAAGAAAATGTCTGGCAGATTAAATGTTTTAAAGCTAAGATTCTTAAGTTTTGTAAACGATATTTCTTAGCTTTTCGTGTCTACGCAATGAGTTTAATTGGCTTTATACTCACAACGTGTAGATGTAGGTTCCGTCGGTAGATTCAGCTTCTTAAATCTCAGATAATATTCGTTCAATCTATCGAAATTGTCCATATTGCTTTTCTCCTGCGGTTTCGTGGTACCGAGGCTCTCGGCTAAGGAAGCCATCTCGTTAATACCGACGTTGAAGAACACCGGGGTCACATTGAACGACAACGTTTGTCTCGAGGAGGGCACTAATGGCAAGAGAGAGTAAATCGCGTCCGGAACCGGGAGTATCACCGTCAGCGCACTCCGCGATCCTACCACGCGCGGCACAGGGAGCTGGAACGCATTAGACTTTCCCTCAACCCTGCAAGGATAGCAAGCGCGGTGAGATAAAATCTTTTTCTTAACATAACTCAATCGAGAGATGACAAATAAAGTCTCCCGCCTACCTGCGTTGAATGCCGCATCTGGACAGAGTGAACGTGACGGTGTGCGTGTCCTCGACCGCTACGGCCATGTCGCCCCACATGTCTATCTCGTCTCCGTAATAGCTAAGAAGGCCTTCGAAGGAAACCAATGGTCCCAGGGTCGTGAGAATTAGGAGAAACATTGGGTCGGGTCGTTGGCACCATAGTTTCGCCATTATGCCAGTTACTAAGGCAGTTAGCTGAAATTTCACGGGGATTATTCCCAGATGCTCTCACACATTTCTCACCAAGCTGAATATAAGACGCTCACCGCTTGACTGAAGCAAACGTCCCGTCTATACCGAACGTTGCACACGCGCTGTGCCGTTTTCGAGTCTTCCTGCACGCGAAATACAGAGTGCGTGAGCCTGGCAGTTTTCAGCAGGCCGTCCATGGCCTGCCGCAGCTTCTTCATGCTCGGCCTAAGCTCGCTCGTCCAGTCGACGATCGACGCGAAGTCTAGGCCTTCGGTAAACTTGTTTCTCTGTCCCGAATTATTTTTGATCACGCGCGTCATGGAATCGACCGCTTGGCACACTTCATTGGAAGACGAGTTACGATAAGTATCGGTTATACCTGACAATGCATTACGTTGCAGGTTTTACTACGTTTCCACACAAAGAATCGCATCCTAGTAAAGCGGCTTCCTTACCTTCCTTTGCCCTGGAGAACGCCGGTTTCTCCAACCCGGAGTTCAGCTGCTGCCGCTCGTTCGACTCTTCTAACAATTTGTTCGACTCCTCGCACTTGATACCGTTCTTCGGCTGAATTGTAACAACTTCAACATTGTGCCGATTGCTCGGCAAGCAACCCTTTAGACTCTGCGATCTGCCCATGCTACCTTTGTTACGTAATCGTACAGCCGGACTGCTGCATCTACCGCAGAGGAATTTCACCTTCGATACGAGGCACATAACGCTCGCCTCGATATTCAACTGAGTGAGATCCCACGGCTCCGGCTCGTCCGTAGGCTTGTAATAATTTGCGGATGGCGAGTTGCACATCTTCTGAGTGTCCAAGAAACGCTTGCACGGATCAGTGTCGTTCTTCAAATCCTCCTTCTCGTCGTCATAGCCTTCTTTTTTCTCGTTGTCGTGACATCGCTGAGAATTCTCGTCGGTGTCCGCTTCCGCCTGCTTAGGATCGTCCTCCACGTCTGGAAATATTACGAAATTCTCTTCCGCAACATCGCCCTCGCCGATGTTACTGTTGGACGCCTCGTTTCTCGAGTACGCTATGGAAGCGTACTCGCCATTTCTGATGCCGTTCTTCGTCCAGATGTCCTCCACGCACACGGGAGTGTCGGGCGTGACGAAGTCGTCAAAATCGGGACTCTTCAAGTCGAAGTTGAGCTGCTGCGTGATTCGTTTGAACGGTGACAAGGATTGATTGACCTTGAAGTCCAGTGTCAAGGTGTCGTCCGAAGACGAGGTCGCGGTCGAGTTGTCCTGGACCTTCGCGACTTTGTACTCTTCTAAAAACGTTAAAGCCTCTTCTACCAAGCCGGGATCCCATAGACTAAGTAAGATCCTGGTCTTCGTTATCATGTCCTCGCATATCGGCAACATGCCGCTCGTTTGCTTCTCCTTGGCGAGTTTCATCAAGGATCTCATTGCCTCTACGACGTCCCGGCGTAATTGTTTGATCGCTTGGATCGCGTCATGCGCCATCGTAATTTTGGATGTTCCCTGATAGAGCTGATTACTTCGCATGGGCGACTCCTTTAGTGCCTGCACCAATCTGCAAACGAAAAACAATATTATTAAAAACTATAAGTGCATTTTATATATTTATAGATGATCACTCGGATAAGAAACTGTACCTTATGAGTCCACCGTTTTTGCTCTTATGGGAATGGGCGGTAAAAGCTCCTACGCTAATAAAGTCATAAAATCCGCATTTGTTCAACGTGTCGTTGTGAACCCACATTCGTTGAAGGTGTAAATTTAAAGGCGCAAATTCGAGAGTGCGGTCGTTCTTTCGCGACGACTGCTTGAAATAACTCCCTAAAATACGAATCGTCAAACTAGAGTACCAGATTTTAAGAGACCGGCCAGAGCTTACTTTCTTTCACGAATGCATTAAACTATTTGTAAAGTAAAAGAATGGATATCGACGTCCTCACCCTTGTAGGCGGCTAAGTTTTCTTTGGCTTGGGAATATAAATGTAACAAGTGAAGATGACGATCGAGCAATTCGATTTGCTTCGTGTGCCAAGGCTCCCTCAGTTCTCCCATTCCAGCTACCTCTTGCAACAACTCCTTTTCCTCCTGTATCCAGATACCCCTGCAATTTGCCGCCACGTTATTTCACTTCGCGCTTTCACCATCCATAACGTAAGGCGAGATAAAATATGCTCACAGTAAATGTTGCGGAAATTGAAAACAGAGTTTGCTCTCCGCCATAATCTCATGTACGCATATATCACCCCCTAATCCGGAGTGAAATCTACAATAAGATCAAATTAAATGGCGGCTATAAAATATCTTATTGCCAGTAAAATCGACTCGCTGGTGTAGAAACTTACCTGTAAGTCTGCACGAATGGATTTGCAAAGAGAAGCTTTAACTGGCCTTGATGCGGGAACTTAATTTTCGTCCCTAATCTCGGAGGTAACGATTGCGAGCGTCTGTGCGAAGGTAACTGAAAAATATTGTGAATATCGTTAAAACTTAAGTGTTAGTTTCTATATATTAGCAGTACAACAAATCTGTTATTCATCAAAAATGCTGATTAGCTTCTTACTTGTTGTTGATTATTACTGCTATATACTGCGTTTCGCGATGGCGTACTCTCTGTGCTATTCCCTTTATCCTCGGCTTCCAGATTCCACACATTAATCGTTAAAAATCCGACGGTCGTTGTCTTCGCTGATTTTAATGGTATCCTTAATCTAAAAAAAAAGCAATAAAAGATGAAAATAATTAAAACAATACAACTAGATCATTTTAATAACCCGCGTTTAAGCAAGAAAAGTTGTACGTGTGTCAATGTATAAAAATTTGATTTAAAAAATGTGTAATTGAAAATCTGCGAATTTTATTCTTTGCGTGATCTTCGAGATTTCATTTAACAGCGACACATTCGAGTTGGAATTACCTAGGAGTGTCTTGCACTATACTGAGCGTCACGACCGCGCTTCCTATCGGAGTCGCAGTCTGGCTGACTCTCTCCCTGACATCGTATGCGGTTATCCTGATTCTCGTATCAGTGGTTAACCCGTCGCTGGCTCGGAAGCTTACCGTAGTTAAGAAATTCGGATTACTACTTCGCTGAAACATGCCACGAGAAAACTCTCACAGAATGGCGCGAATTAGGGAGGAGACGCTTTTCCTTTCAGGAATTTTTCTCGTAGTTACCTCTACGACTTCCGTACGTGCGTACTTAATCCAAGTTTTGGAAGATTTCGACTGTACATCCATCTCTAAAACGGGAGTGGGTGGTCGGCCGTGTCCATCGCACAACAGATTGTCGCAGGCTAACGATATCTCGCATATTGGTACTTCCGCCGGATCTGAGGAAAACGAATTCATCAGGAGATCAACGGTGAGTGCCAAATTTAACCAACTGTATATTAAGCTCTGTAAAGCGTGAATAGCGATCCACGCAAGATACAATTTTACTATAATTTACCATGAAGCTTCGAACAGATGGCAAAGTTGACAACTTTGCTATCTTGACAGTTTATTAATAAAAATTATTAGGTGTACAAATGAATAATCCAATTTTTTCAGCTACATTCAGGGTTTATTTTAAAAGAAAGTAAATGAAATTGTTCAAAGTATTCGCCGTTGCTTTCTATAACTTTAAGCCATCTTTCAGGCAACTGATGAATTCCATCTCGGAAAAATATTACGTCTTTGGATACGATAAAGTCGTCAAGCCATTTTCGGATCTCATCCACTGTTTGGAAGTGCATATCGGACAAGGCGTGTTGCATCGACCGGAACAAGTGGTAATCGGATGTAGCAATATCTGGTGAATACGCCGGGTGCTGCAAGACGTCCCAGCCAAGACTCATTATGGTGTCTTTTGTATTGGAAGCAATGTGTGGCCTGGCGTTGTCATGCAACAATTTCACTGGACGTTCTCCTTTGCCAGTATACGGGCGTTTTCGTTCCAATTCTTGACTCAAGCAGATTAATTGACGTTGGTAGCAGTCCGCAGTAACTGTTTCACCCGGTTCCAACAACTCATAATAAAGCACGCCCTTGATATCCCACCAAATGCAGAGAAGAACCTTCTTTCCGAAGCGATTGGGTTTTGCGACCGATTTTGATGATTCGCCGGGATTTACCCATGACTTTCTGCGTTTCGGATTGTCATAGAGTATCCATTTCTCATCGCCCATAACGATTTTCCACAAGAAAGACTTCCGACGCTGCTTATTGAGAAGAGAAAGACACGCTGCCACTCGTTGATTTTTGTTGGTTTCAGTGAGTTCATGCGGAACCCATTTTCCTTCTTTCTGGATCTTTCCCATCTCATGTAGACGTTTGAAAATCGTTTGCTGCGTTACTCCCAACTGTTCTGCAAGCTCTTTTTGCGTTTGTGCCGAATTCTCAGCAAGCAGTTGTTCCAAATCATCGTTGTCGCGCTTCCGAGGGCCTCCAGGGCGTTATTTGTCGATTAGACTAAAATCACCGCTTTTAAACCGCTTAAACCAAAATGCGCACACATCGTACGATACAACACCTTCGCCGAGAAAGGAGCAAATCGATTCGCACGCTCTTGTAGCATTTTTTCCTTGCTGGAACTCGTAAAGAATGCAGTGTCGGATATGCACCTTATCTGTTGCCATTTTCGACTGTACTGAACTGAATACTTTTGAAGATTACGTTGGGCCTTTCGCCAAACTATATGTTCTTTTTAATAGTTATATTTCAACATTGTATAAACACAAAAGAGCGGGAAAATCTATTCAATTTAAAATTGATTTCATAACTGCTTAAAATAATGTGGATTATTCATTTGTACACCTAATATAATCTTTGACATAATTAGCGTAAAAAATTGAACGTCAAGTTCGTCAGTGTATCTTGAATTCAATTTTTGTTAAACTCTTCCAGGTCTAAGATCAAAAAAGCTTACAATAATCAACGCGCGTAAAAGAACGCAAAACGAGGAAGACGAAACGAGGCGAAGGAAAAGTTGTAATCTTGGGGCCGTTAAAGGGACCGTTCGCACCTGTGAAGGAGCCGCGCTGCAGCCGCAACATCTGTATGTCGGTGTCGTGCTTGTGCCCGCTGAAGGCCTCGATGCGCTGCCGCAACGACAGCAACTGGCTCCGCATGCACTCGTAGCTGGCCAGCTGCAGCGCCTGCAACCAACTGTCCCGTTCCTCGGCCGTGTTCGCGCCTAACTGTTGAAACAAGCCTCCGTCGAAAACTGCAACATTTTTCCCCTCTGGGCTTTTTGACGTCGCCACGCACGCCACGTGAGAGCGGCGATGCAGGGAGGAGGATAAACGGGAAGGAGAGACAGTACAGAAGCCGCGCGAAGATACTTGCCTATGCTGAATCCGTAAGGGACGTGGCTGCTGGACGGATCCACGCGGACCGTGCACTGCTCCAGTATGATCACCCCCAGCGGCTCCGACCACTGCTCCCGCGATTTGAAATAGAACAGAAGGTTGCCTCGCAGTCTGCACCATCGTTCGAGACTTACTGCACAAGAGAAGCAGAGCAGCGGCGGCTTAAGCGCGTATCATTCGTACTCGCTGGCGGATTTTCATTCGGGAGTGGGGACTCTTGCGCGCGATAACAAGCGGCGGAGAGGAAGAGACGGGGAAGAGGAGAACGTCTCTCGCGTGGTTAAGTTGCGGGCTGCCGATTAGCTGATGTGAATTTCGAAAGAACGTATCAGTCTCGAACGGTCGTTAATAAAAGACATGGGGAACGGAACCGTAACTAAGGATACGCTGCAGCAATCAGACTTAAATCTACCGCGCCTCTGATCACTGATCTGCGCCAAGATAATAGTCTTCTACCAGACAACTTTTCTTCCGTAAAGTTGCGGAATATTTTCACGCGCGTCCAATCTTATAGATGCGCCGTCCTTTCGAGAGTAAAATGAGTTTCCTCGCGAGACCGATTGCCCTTATCATTCCGTCATTATGTCGCTGCGTCCTTGATCTCTCCCCTTCTCATCCCCTTCGTCAATGCGATCGATGCGATCTTGGACGGGAATTTACGGTACAAGCACTCGAAGTAAGAGTCTTACATGCTGCAAACATATAAATGCAAAATGCACACAAGCACGTATATGTCCAAAAATGTTTTCTACTTATTCGCTCGTTGGAACTTAAAGTGATGTGTCTCGTGTCGCGGGTGTTTACGTATCGAAACGCCGTCGCTACGAGTTTTCGTCGCTTTTCCAGCGAGTTTTTATCGGCAAACGTACACAACGTGCGAAGCATTCCGTTCCACATGCGAGGCACTCTCGATTCACCAAGCGTTCTTTGTAATTTACATATCACGCATTTTATTAACTTTTTTAACAAAGAAGCAATCGTATATACATGGGTTCTTGTTAACAATTTAAATACAATGGTCAAGCTTCTAATCGACCATGACTGGCGATGTGTTTTTAACACGGAAAATTTATTGCGAAAAATATCACCTCAGCCAGGGTTTGAACGTGGACCTCCCTACACTCTAGACGGGCGTCTCACCAATTCGACCACCGAGGCGTATCCTCGGCCCTCAGAGGCGAGACGCCCGCCTAGAGTGTAGGGAGGTCCACGTTCAAACCCTGACTGACGTAATATTTTTCGCAATAAATTTTCCGTGTTAAAAACACATCGCCAGTCGTGGTCGATTAGAAGCCTGATCATTGTTAGTCGTTTGCTGACGTCAAATAATTCTTGATGTAATTTAAGTGCATTTCAATGATGAAGAAAGACAGACTGAAACCACGAGAATTTGTCAAGATTGAATTGCAGGGTTGGGAAGTAACTCGTTACTTGTAACGAAGTTACAGTTACTTTTTTTTGTGACTTAACTTCGTTACTTTCTCTCCATCTGTAACTGTAACTTAACTCGGTTACATTTTTTTTCGATAACTAGTAACTAATTCAATTATAGTTACATTAAGAGTTACAATACTTTATATGTATTTTAAACTGCCACAGATCGCATTTGCGCATTAATGCCTTTATCGGCACTTTACAATTCAAATGCAGAGTTGATATTTTTATTTTTATTGCAAGAAAGTAACTGCAAAGTAACGATTCGTTATTTTTGGAGTAACTGTAACGCGTTACTTTTCAGAATTGGTAACTTGTAACTGTAGCTAGTTACATTTTTAGCAAAAAACCAACTTAGATACCTTTATAAAGTAACTTTCCCAACTCTGTTGAATTGTTCCCGCTTTTATTATGCTGAACCGAGAGTCAAGAGGCTCAGCAAGAAGTATGCAACATGCAAACATTACACAACAAGTAGCAAGAAAATTAGCAAATGGAAAAGTTAGATCCAGAATATTAAACCCGGGAGAATAGAGATGTTAAATTTTCGAGTTGTTACATGTCAACGTTCGCCAGACCGTTCGATCTTCCCGATCTCCGTTTCAACATTCAGCTGATCAAACGGGGAGATATTAGTTTCGCTAAAGCGTGCGTTGAATCACTCTTGCAGGTGTCTCTTGTGAGTGTCGAAGGAAACGTCCACGCACGTTAATCAAGATCAGCCGGGCCGTCACAGAGCGTGTTAGTCGCGTTGAAAATTGTGAGACGTGAGAGCGTGAGATGGACTGCCAATAAAGTACGTGTAGTATTGTAGCAAAATGCACTCGGGCAACAGATTGTACCTTTGCTCGCGCCGGCGGTAACGCAATTGAGATCTCGCAGGCTCTTATGCGACCTTCCTTTCTGATTTTTGTTGTCGGGTTTTTTACCTGAAAATTGCACGAGATACTGATAGCCGCCACAACGACATCCTAACAAAGTAAGAGGGAAGGGAGAAAGAGCAGCGAGTGTGACGTAATTTTATCTGCGATTATGTCAGGGCGTATCGATTTATGGGCAGATCGCGCGAAAGTGAAACGCGAGTCCGCGAATCCCTTATCAGTCTATTAATATCACGAACGATCCTCTTTATCGCCGATAATAATAACATGGAGAGAAGCGACAGAGCGTCCCATTTTTCGTCCGAGTCTATCGATAAAAATAGAAATTATTCTTCCAAATAGGAGCGAGATCAGAGTTTCGCTCTGTTGTTAGAATATATGTGCGTCCTGTAATATCGAGACATCATTGTCGCGGTAATATACTTTTACTCTGATTCAAGTAGCCGAATTAAACTCGAGTTGGTCAATAAACTCTGGATACAACATACAGTTTAAAGTAGCCGAATAGACTCCGCTCCGTTCTCGACACTCCTTCGCGAAATAATTTCTAATGCCGACGTCATTCAACGTATGACAAAACAAATATTTTGCTTTCGTGCAAAGCCATGCCGCAGTACGAGAGGACAGAGAAGTGTCATAAATTATCAGTCTCTCCACTGCTATCGCCGGCTATCGCGGACAATTTGCGAGAACCGATAAGGTCTCCATTTCGTGCATCATACTCTGTCGTATTAATGCGTGACATTTAATATATCACACAACTAAGGGTACACGAGTCTAAATATCAAACAGCTCCAATTCAGTGAGAGAACTTTGAATGGCGATAATAAACAGCGAATTCCTTTCTCGCCAAGACAAACCAGTGCAGCCATTTATTCGCTTTTTACTCGCAACACATTCAACAATCTCCGATAATGGCACAACTTTCTAGGGCTCTACGTGAAACGCTAAACGAGGGATTCTGGTCGTACAAGTCCGTCGTCAAGCCTTGATTACGAGGGGAGGGGGGGGGTCAATCATGCGGTGGTTTCATTCCTGAGGATAAGTTCCTGCTGCTGTAACTTAAAATGAGGCCATTTACTGCGCTTGTGTGTGTAAAACATGCCGAGAACTCACTTTCCGTCCTGCGAAAGAAGCCCTCCTGCCGCTCTCTCACGTACAGGATGCCCTCCTTCTCGAATTTCTGCGAAGGCTGCGTAGCCAGCGTCAACAGCTCTTGCTTATTGTATCTCATCTTGCACGGGCAATCAAGCCGGCATATTTACAGTTTCCGCTGCTTACTCGTCTCTTATGTACTGCAAGTTGGAACACGGGGGAGCCTTTAGAAACCACAACGTCGCGTCTACCGTTCAGCCTTTCTCGCCAAGCAACCGCGGTGCAATCTCGAGCTTTAACGCTCGGGTTCTCTTCGTTATTTTTACCTGAGATGTAATTTGACAAGTGTGACTGTAGGGAGAGCCGATACCTTATAGCTTTACAACGCAATCCCTTAAATCGCACAATGACGGCTTGCAACAGTGAGAACACAATGGTCAAAAATATATCGTGAGACATTTCATAATGTAGTTTCGCAATCGCGCCCCGAGAACTCTGACAAGCACTCCTCGGCTTCGACCGAGTCAATCGATAGAGCAGCGCACTTGGATCGATCGAGGGACGATCATCGAGGATTCTCTCGTGGAAAACGAGGGATGCCAGAGGGTGAGAGAGAGAGAGAGAGAGAGAGAGAAAGAGAGAGACGTACCATTTTTACAGATGGATCACTGCTCGCGGCCCCTCTCGCTGCCATCGGCATTGCGGCACGGTATCTGAAAGATGAAAACACGCTAGAGGAGACCAAGCACCGGCGGCGACGGCATCGAAAGAATTTGGATTCTCGCAACACACTCACGCGACGCTGTCTCGACGTCGAATTCTAGGCGGTAACGGGGGAATCCAGGGAATCCGGGCTCGCCCGTTCTCGCGGGGGGGCCGCGTTTGCGGGCGCAAACCGGGGAAACCCCTGTCAAAAACCGGACGTGTCACGCGCCGCCGTTGCCCGCGGACAGCCCATTCCCGTTGCGTTATCGTTGCGGATCAATCTCGGGCCGACGGGACGCACGTGCGACATGGAGAACGAGAATCGGGGTTTGGTTTGGAGAACGCGAGCGGATCACGGCGGCCGAAACTGCACGCGCGATTCGCGCGCGACGCCCGTTAACGCGTCCCGCGAGAATGTTAAGGCGCGGCGGCGTCGTCACGGGCAAACATTGCGTCGCCGTTCGGCGATACGTCCGGGGCAATAAACATCGCGGCGAAAGAAACCAACACGACGAAAAACCGTGCACGCCGAGCGCGAGTAGCGCGGCTCAACTGGGTGCCTCTCCCTCGATGCCTGGGCGAGCTGGCGCCATCTTACCGGCCGCTCGCGGAAGCTTCAAACCAACAGCTCGATGATTGATGACGTCCACCCGGTGGCGAGATCTCGACAACCAGGCTAATTTGGTAATAGCAGAGAGAAGCCTGAGAGATGTCACGGCCCCGTTTTTCGTGATACGCGAATGCGATACGCCCTCTGTGGACATTGAAAACGTGATAACTACGTAGCCAATTTGCACATTTTGCTAAGTGGGGTAACGCAGATTTGCACAATTTTAGCCCCGTCCCGCGCTATGGTTAGATCCCATGCAATGATCTTGTACTTAAAATAATCTTAAGTACAAGAGCATCGCACAGGACCTGATTATAGCACGAAACGCAACCAAAATTTCGCAAATCTGCGTTGCCCACTTAGCAAAATGTGCA
>NW_011966982.1:27752-45592 GCF_000949405.1 Vollenhovia emeryi | reverse complement strand
TTTAGTAAATTACTAGGAATCCTGAATGCTGAGTGGTGCAATGATAGTAATTTACTAAATCGCAAGCAATCCAGCAGGAAAAATAGCATCGTCTGCAGCGGGCTTTATACAAGAAATGAGTAAAGACTTAAAAATTCATACATATGTATATGTATAATTATAAATAAGAAATTTATCATATTAAAAAAATTCTTATACAAAAGCATGTGTAAATCTATAAAATTATACAGAACTGTGTATAAAGCCCGCTGCAGACGATGCTATTTTTCCTGCTGGATTGCTTGCAATTTAGTAAATTACTATCATTGCACCAATCAGCATTCAGGATTCCTAGTAATTTACTAAATTGCAAGCAATCCAGCAGGAAAAATAGCATCGTCTGCAGCGGGCTTTATTGTATAAAATTATTGATATTCAAACTGTCGATCTAGAACTTCCGCGGACGACCGGCAGTCGGCGCTGGTCGGCGCCAACGACGTAATGAAGGAGGCCGAGGTAGAAGACCTAACCCCTTCAGATTTTTATCGGCGCTGATAAATAACACGATGCACTGCTGAACATTCCACTCGCGGCGAGCACGGGTGTACGTATATCTGTCGCGACATGTCGGTCAGACTTTTGCGCTGTCTCGAGCTCTTCGTTCCGCGGGGCCAGCATGTTCGTCACGGCTTTCGTGTACGGGGGAAACCGCCGACCGTCGCCCGTTCCCTGCGGCAGCGTCTCGAGGAGCGCAATTGGAAGGACCCGACGTTGCATTTCAAGGTGAACATCGGCTACCCGGTGCCCAGGAACACCAGGCGTTCGATAACGAGCAACTGGACGAGTGAGATCGCGGCGCGCAAGAACGACGCCGAGCTGGAGAAGTTGTCGCGCACGAGGCAGCTGCTGGTGGACCTGCGGACGGTGCGCGAGGACTGGCTGCGGACCGACGGGCCCTTCCACGCGCACAGACTGGCCAAGCACTACGGCGTCTACGACGACCTGTACGGGGACGCCTACTTTATGCCGACGGTCCCGCTGGACGTGAGCTATAATCTAGCGGACGACAAACTGGTAAGGGTCTACACCGGTAATGTGATCAAGCCGAGCGAAGCTTCCAGGGTGCCCGAGGTGACGTACGACGCGGAGGACGGGTCGCTGTGGACCCTGACAATGAGCACGCCGGACGGCCATCTGACCAGTGGCGACAGCGAGTACTGCCACTGGTTCGTCGGCAACATCCCTGGGAGTCGACTGCAGGAGGGCGAGGAACTGGTGGACTATCTGCAACCGATAGCGCCGTACGGCATCGGCTATTGCCGATACATCTTCGTGCTCTACAAGCAGGAGCGTCGCATGGACTTCTCGGAGTACAAGCGCGCCAAGCCCTGCTTGAGTCTGGAGGAGCGCAATTGGAGAACGCTGGACTTTTACAGGAGATATCAGGACGATCTGACGCCCGCCGGCCTGGCGTTCTTCCAATCCGATTGGGAGCCCTCGCTCCAGGAATTTTATTACAACGTATTAAAGACGAGAGTGCCGATATTCCGGTACAATTTCCCCGCGCCGTACATAAAAAAGCAAAAGTGGTTCCCCAAGAAGGAGCCCTTCAATATCTATCTGGACAAATACCGCGACCCCAAGCAGATAAAAAAGGAGTTTCTGCTGAGGAAGCTGAAGAAGGTTCACCCCTTCAACGGGCCGGATCTACAATTGAAGTTCCCGTTGGCCCACAACGATAGGAAGTACGTACCTTCCTGGCTGAAATTCGAGATGATAAAGAAGAGGCTGGGATACGGCCACGTTAACGAGCTCAACGAATACTAGATTGAGAATTCGGTAATGCACCATATTGTACTAACGAATGAAACTAATCGTTCGCGAGCTTTGCATTTTATTGTGACGAGTCATTCCAGTTTTAGGTGCGCCTCCAGAACCTGCCTGCTGTGTAACTTGATGTCAGCCCGCGTTGGAACAGTGGCGTCGATCGTCTCGTGTTCGACCAACAGCTCTGCGAATCGTGTGTGTGTGTGAGACTTGTATAGAGAAAGAGTCGATAAAATTGTCAATTTATAGACACAGACAGATGTGACGTACCAATTTGTTCCTCTTTACCGGTCCCGAATATCAAACCGGAATTATAATTCGACACGTAGGTGTGATAAAGGTCGCGAGCTTTGTCCTCCTGCTCGAGCTCGAAATTGCTGATATTGAAGAGAACGCCTATTTTTCTGCTGATCCTCGACAGCAGCGTCAATACTATATGAAAATCACGTCGACAAATTGTTACTCTAGCAACTTGATGTCTTAAGGTCGTTCTACATTAGTCGCATCTTAGCGTCGCAAGGGTCGTAGACTAGTTATAAGTCAACGCTGATTGGCCGAATCTATGATTTGCGACGCTTGCGACGCTGCGATACGGTCAATGTAGAACCAGCCTTAAGGAGGACAAGATTCGAATTCGCATTTAATTAATAATTGCAACTTCCTTTACCATCGGTGTCCATTCCTTCAATTTCCGCCAGCACGTCGCGCTCGTCCATACTTTCTTTACCATTCACTATCGGTTCTTTCTTATTTTTTACCAGCTTCCTCACCGCTCCTTTGTCGGTGTATCTCACGCAAAGCAACATTGTGTTCATACTCTGCAGGGCCGCTTTGACATTCGTGAGCAATTCGCTATGAGCTTTTATTTGTTCCTTGAGATCCTTCTCACGTTTCTTCTCGATTTCGATTTGTTCTAATATATCTTGTGTACCATCTATCTTATACCTGAGATGTTTCAAATTATTAATTTGCGCTCGACGAGGTGAACGACGTATACTTTTATCAGTAAAATATCAGTAATTAATAGCATTCCTTTCTAATACATTAATTGTGCTCAATACTTTATCATGTCTTGCGGCAATTATTTACTGTTCTGTTGCCGTTTTTGTGGAGTGCTTAAGACCCTCGAGAACTTGTACAGCCTGGTTTTTCTTGCTCAGTAAAACCTCGCGGTTCTTTATATTGATGTCTAATCGCGCTAGCAAAGCTGTCCTCTGCTCGGATTGATTTTCAAGTCTGATCGCAGGAAGGAGACGTAGTTTATAGTGACGCAAAATTATAAATACTATGGAAAAAGATATATGGAGACCAAAATGAAATACCTCGATAACAGATCGTGATATGAGCGCACGAGTAGAACTTCTTTCACTTTGGTACAGACATTTTCCAATTGTACTAGCTGACCTTCTAATAATTTGGCGAGCACATCGGTGTCTTTTGTCGCAAAAACGTGAACGCTCTGTATGTTGCAAGAGAATATTTGCTTATACTAAATACTGAATCTCTTCATCGTACAAGTTATATGTATATATTAAGTTGATAGGTAGGTACTTTAAAACTTTATCTAAAGACTTTGTAAATAGCATATCTATCAACTTGACACGTAAATTCTTCAACTGATTTAGGTATATTTTACCAAAGTTTTATTATAGTTGTAATTGTTTCTTACAATCTTGCAGAGAGAGGGATCAACAGACCCTTCGGTCTTGTAATTACTCACCTCGACACGCACTAACGATTGCGCGTAGGCCCACAGATCTTTCACCTGACTGTGTACAGTACTCAGCATTTGCTCTCTGATTTTCATATTACGCAGGACGACCCGAGACATTCGTTTGTACTTCTGTCTGATGTCGTCGAGATTTTCCGCCGCCAGCTGACCCATCACTGTCACCTTCAACATCGCTTTGCATTGGGAAGATTGGTTCTTTTTCAAGATGTTCAACAGGGTATCGAAAAATATCGCGTCCTACAAAGATTTCGCAGGAACGAGAATGACGTGGTCGCATCGAAAGATCTTTAAATTATCGAACTCCTCATGCTTTTGAGATACAAATAATCATCGGAATGCGCCACTTGTATTTAATAATCGAAGATTTACTTTTCTCAGGATATTTTGCATCGACAAGTATGTCGATTGTATGTCTTTCGCCGCGTTGTGTTTCGCGATGGATCGCTGTAATTGCGCTATCAATCGTTGCTGCTCGCAGTTCGGTAGATATTCGCTTTGCTCCTCGAGCTCGGCCGACAGATCGTTGCATTTCAGCTGGCCATTCGGTGAACGAGGAAATCTTTATGGCTCAAAGTTAGCGCAAAACATGTACGCGAATCTTAATATTACATACCGAGTACATAAAGAACGCCATAATATTACAATATCTTAGTACATTAATATTCTAATGGGTATCTAACTTAATCTCATATATAAATATGTGAGCACTTTACTAATTATCATTTCAATCGTAGGGTATATTGAACATTTATTACGTCGCGTAAAAATCAGCCTGTAATTTCTACCTGTAATTCGACACCTCGCTCCAGTTTTTTCTTTTTCTCGTAGTAGAGCCTGTCCAAGAATCGACGTTTCAAATTGCAATCTTGACATACCGCTGCATAAATTTCCTACGGGATTTTCATATTACAGTTTATCCCAGAATTATCCTTATAGAATTCGAGTCACTTTTTAAAAATTCCAAGGCAATGTTGGTCTACGGATCTTAATCTTACGGATGGTTTCAGGTGATTAAACGCCAAACAAAATCTTCGGTCGCTCAGCAATCTGAGGATACGTTGTCTACCGTCATCGCGGAGATCGTTGACAATTTCGCGATCTCTCTTAACGTCTACTTCTAGAGACGCGACTTTCCTTGATACTATCGATTTCAATTTCGTCGCTTGCGACAGCTGTAGCTTCTTGTCGTGCGCTGGATACATCGGAACAATAAAGTATAACGATTTAGAGTTTATATTCTTTACTGAGCTACTTTGAAAAGAATTTTGGAAATGTCAAGAGGGAATTCTTGCACAATATTCTATCTTATATATGTCTCAAAAAATTCTATTCTAATTATCAATATAGAAATAGTATTGTCATAAATATATCATCTGTAGAAACGTTTCTCTAACATTGTATACTCTAACATTCTATTATCTATTTTAAAAGTAAAATAAGACTATTAATATTAATCCTAAGATAAATCTTGTTCTAAATATCTATTGTTCTATCTAATTAAGTTAGAAGCAGAGATATGTCTATTCCAATTCATGTGGGTGACAGATAATTAATTTTAAACAATGCTTAACCGTGTAACTTCAAAATTCCACGATATCGACTTATTTTGTCTTTGATAAGCCATGTCTTCACTTGTATTTCTTTAGGAGCTTTTGCGCGACCCATTTCCCCGACGTTCTTTGACCTTTGATGGAGTGCAACATCGAGTATTAGACATCACATCACGCGCAAGCGAGGAAATTGTCATTAACCGATTAATTGCGCGCTGCATTCCAGTTATTATGGCAACGAGAACGGTAACTATGTCAGCCGCTAACATTTTAACACTCGTTTGACATCTATCCGGTAGTGAGAGGAAACGGTATCGCGCTTTATCATGAAAAATAAATGGAAATGGTCGTGAGAAAATATTTATTAGGGGCGTATTAAGAAAAAGGGATTTGCTTTTATTAAAATCGTTGTACGTCCGGAAGAGAATTATAAACCAAGTGGCCGCTCCGTGATCGACGTTTAACGCAAATCGCTCCTTCCATTGGCAACTACTCGTGATTATTTGTCGACTCGACGAATCGTAACTGTAACTATACTCGTCACTCGATAATATTAACTTTACGTAACGTGTCTACCCTTGGAAACAAAATGAGTGCTTGACGCCTTTCCACGTTTCTTTTAGTACCGAAATGTACGTTTGCTACCCGTATAATGAATATCGAATGTCCATGTAAGATAAAATAGCATAAGTAGTCCGTGAGGATTCTTGAGTATTCGATCCATATTCGCTCATCAAACCTCTTTGTAAGATCGACAGGGTGGCGGCGGTGCGCTCCAAATGCCATTTTCCCGACACGACGGCTTCTTCACTGGCTCCAGAGGAGTCACGTAGCCAGGCGAGCACGTTACCTGTTTCAAATATTAATTATCTGTTTAAATTATCAAATTCCAAATTTCAGAATTACATTTCAATAATTTTGAAAATTCTATTTTATTAATATTTATGCTCTAATCTCCCTATTGTTTGACAAAGGAAAATCTATTCACCTGTATATTATCTCCTGGTTTGTACCAAAACTTAAGAGGAGCGATTCGGCCATGAGGAGGATCACCTGGGTAAGGACACCTTACTTTACCTGAAATGTCACATAACCGATTAATTTGTTGTTTGAGAATCTCAACGAACGGCACATTAATTTTCTTAGTGCTATCGTTCTTTATAAAATTACAGAATGAAGGGGCGCAATCATTTCACGCTGATTATACTCGAAGTATAGAAGATTATAAAACTTACAATTAGCTGTAAGGATACTCACATACGGGCGGATCGTGAGTCCAAGTACCGTTCTCAGTGCATATAGTAGCCGCTTCTCCTATCAATTGGTGACCTGGTTGACAGGCGAATCTCACTAAGGCGCCAACTTTGTATGTCCGCACGTGATTCTGCTTTTTATTAGAATATCGCGGTTGCTCGACGATGCGTCCACTTTGTGGCGTTTCCGGTACAGGACAAGTGATCTCTGCAGACGTCATCGTTTGTTAACTATAGCATTATTTTTGCGAAGATCATAATTTTATATCTCTCTAATCAAAATTCAATATTGACTTCATAAAGAACCTTTTCCTAAAGGATGTACTTTCGTAATTAAAAGAAGTTAAGTTTTAAAAAATTATAGTCATTATTATATTGTTTAGAATGTTGCAATATCTTTTTGAAGACACGTTTATAATTATTATCTAAAGAATTCTTTCAAGGTAGAATTATTCCAAAATGATTGTTTTACTTTGACAACTCGGCATAGATCCATTCCATTTGCCGTCCCCTTCGCATGTCATGCTCTGCGAGCCCAAAAGCTTGTATCCCCACATGCAGGTGAAGACGGCCTTCTCGCCATAGGTGTTATTGTGCTCGTTCAATTGCAGCAACGCGTTGTCTTGGATATTTATCTCTGAACACCTGATCGTCTCGCAATGCGGCACCTCCGTCGACCATTTACCTGCAAGAACACAATTTTTTAAAAAATTTTCACATCTAATTGTGCTCGCCGAAAACAAACGTCGCTTCGTACCATTGTACTGGCATGTGATGCTGGAGGCACCTTCTAATCTGTATCCCGCTGGACACTCGAACACGGCACTATGTCCCATTCGGCTACCCTCGATGCGACTGACTAACGGCGGCTCCGGGGCATCCAGTACCGGGCATTGAACGTCTGCAAAATTGAAGTCATACGATAGGGAATTACCGTCGTTATTGAACGCTGATCAATATTGGTGCAACAAATTCTAAGGACGAATTCTAGCTTCAACAAATTCGTTGATTCTACAAGATGTAACTCAGTAGCCGTACCTATGACGCGAACTCTTATAGAGTTGTTCAATCCCTGAGGTGTGGTACACGTGTACATTCCGGAATCTTGAGGCTTGGCATAGTACATCGACAGGCGGAACTTCCAGTTCCTTTCCCGTGGAGCGATCGCCCATCCTAGGACGAGTAAGTAAAATATAAATCATTGAAGAACGAATGTTCAAAATCATTAAACTGAAAAAGATCTCATCTTTAAATCTTAACGCGTTTCAGTGGATGCAAAAGTTCAAGGTCTCCTTTTTCAGATTTGCGATAATTCCCGGTGACTCACCCGTCAGATACCGGCGGGCTGAATTCCACGTCCATACGGGGTTGCCCAGCTTCCTGGCGAAGAGACACTCCAGATGCAGGATACTTCCTGGGTAGACGGCGAGTGCACCGGTCGGCTCTACTACGGCCGAGCCAGCAGGTAGACCGAAGACGATGGTCGGCGGTACATCTTCTGTTGATCCTCGGACAACGCGAGGATCGAAATTAGAAAGGCATTTGTTAACGACGACCCGTACAACGCAAAGAACCGGGACATCGAAAGATGTTTAAGTATATATTCCGAGTGTACTTTTCATCAGTCACTTTCTGAATTGGAGTAGACAGTTAAATAGACATCTGCTGTTCTTGCAGGATCTTCCAGACACTTGCGTTGTATTTAAGTCTAAAATTATATACGAGACATTACGACGTACCAGTGTAATTGGAGATCGCCGTGGTAGGCACGCAGTAAGGTGTCTTTCCGTCCCACGCGCCGTTGTGGCAGTGCAACGAAGAATCGCCGATGAACTTGTATTTACCTATCTCTCGACATCTCACCATGAGCCGTTCGTTATTAGGTACGCCGATCGTGTCTACCTGTAACATACATTTGTTCTTTAAAATATTTGAGACCGAAAATTAGAATGTAATGAGGAAACTCCTGACTTTTCAACATTTTTAACTCCGTCGGGTTTCTTCGTATTTTTCACCTAAAATTTTTTTACTCTTAACTGCAACGTGAAGCTTTACAGCCGACGGATGATAAAACTTAAAATATTTAATTTACCGTGTAAAAAGGAGAGTAGGCTTATATTTTTACTGATTACTTTTTTCAGCAACTAAATTCTCGAAAATTGTAGTTAATTAACGGTATTAATTATAGCCGTATTAAATGTGCAGATTCAAATGTGAGGATCTTTGCAATAAGACTTTAAGTTTACTTATTGTACTTATTTTTATGTATGTACATTTTTTAATTTGCTTCCTTATTACCGATAACTTATCAAGTTTCAATGTTAACAATTGTACTGCCAAAGAAAAGCATGGAAGTGATATACTCACAGATATAGTGAGATGTTTATAGGTGACGATAAGAAGAGGATGAAGGCCTTTCAATACGCAAATACCTCCCCGTTCCAAATTCTCGGTATCTGGAAGCATGTACGACATGTTTTGGAGAATTTAAAATTGTATCTTTTAGTTCGCGCACGCTCGCTCACACCCTCGCAACAGCGTCCGGAGATCGATCACGTTTTATAGCGGCTTGCGCGATGAACGCCGAAATAGAGATCGATCGGACTCGATCGCGTGGTACACAACGAAACCGTGGTTGCATTATCATCGCGTCTGATGGTGCTAAAGGGTTGCACGTGCTTTCCCTTGAATGTTACTTTGAGATAACTTGAGTCTTCATCATCATGACCGGCTCTACAGCCCCAAGTGGGCCCTGGCCTTCATAATAAATTGCCTCCATCCGAAGCTCATTGTGTGTATTCGCGACGGTGAATTTTTACGGTGAGGGGTTGTTAGCCTCTCGCCAACCCTCTTTTCGGAGGACAGGGATATGTATGGCAGGATACTCTCGGTAGTTTCCACTTCTCTCCGAGAGAAGTCCGAAAAAACCAGCGGTATCCGTGGGTGAATTTGAGCTCGGAACTTCTCGTTCATTTGTTTACTAAGCAGCGCACATTTCTCTACGCCACGCTCGTCACACTAACTTAAGTCTTAACAAATAGAAAATTGTGGATCTTTCTGTAAAATGATACAATTAAAACTAACTGGAATAAAGATTAATCTCGTGTGCTAAAAATTCAAAATTGTAAATAGTAATTTATATTTCTTGAAGTTGAAATCCGGTTTTTGAAATCTCCGTTTTCTCTTTTACGTGTATTGAGAAGAGATTTACACGAAATATCACATTTCAAGTAAATTATGATAAAATAGATACAATTAATATTTTCCTTCGAAGGAAAATAATATATTTGTATGGATCTTTAAACAGAAACACAGAATCTCTCATTTAAAATCAGTTGTCTTGATGCAATCATCAATCAACGGTCCTTGTAATAATTTCAGGAACTTAACAAATTCTATCTCAAGCAGACCACTTACGTTTAGTAAATGTTTAGAAAATGTTCACCCAATATGTCTTCATGCATAAAAATACATATGATATACGTTTTATACGCCATAAAAACTTAAATGAAATCGTCGAAATACCTCGTGTAAAAACAGTATTTAAAATTAGTCAAGAAACATTGAGATAGACGTTATAAAACATTTTTATGATCCATTAAATAATTTAAAAAGAGATTTAAACGCTTATTTTTCTACCTTACGCGTTTAAAATGAATTGGTAACATTTATTAAACGTAACTGTGTCGCTTGGAGCCTTCGATATCTGTGTTCGATCCTTTAATTACTCCGGAGTATTCCTTATCAATTCCGCCGTTCTTTAAAAGTCGACTTTCCATTGCAGGGACCCGCACGGGGATATCCTGCGGACGATGTGCACGCACCTATGCACTTGATATTCAGCGTGAGCAGGAGCAACGTCGTGGTCGCTATCGCGGCGACACGTGCACGGGTCCTTCCTGAACGGTCGTCGCGCGGCATGCTGCTGGTGTCCTGGCAGACCCCGGTCACGCAGGACCATGATTAACGACGACGAGGGACGCTAACGCGGCGTGGTAGCGAGGCGGACGCATGATCGCGCGTCGCCGATCGGCCCCGGCTGCCGTCACGCGGCCCCGCTCATTATCTCGCGCCGAACCGGAAGGACACACTCTCTCGCGTCAGCACCGAGCCCGATTATCACACCCTGCAATCGGATGCGGGAGCGTGCGACGATACGCTAGCAACAACGTCGATACTAAACATCCATAATCGGCGGGGGTGGCCCGAGACTCGCTATTCCGAGGGATGCGCATGCGGCCACCCCCTGTTCTTTATCCCCGTCTCTCGCTCTCTCGCTCTCTCCGTCTCTTTTCTCATCGCCGCTGCTTTCAACCCAGAACTCCATTTGGTCCATGTGCCAGATCTGTAATTCTGGCCGCGGATGTACAGGGTGATAACGTTCACCGATTCTGTAAAGTTTACAATGATAAACAGGAAGTTCTAAGTAGCTCGCTAAGTGACTAATCTCGAGCAGATTCTAGTAATATCATTTATGTAGCATTATCCAGTCGGATAAACATTAAATAATATTTAATTGTATGAAAAATTGCAGAGATTGGCTCATTAAATTAGATGTGAACAGCGGCGTATAAAGAGGCCCATTGTTGAAGTGTTCAATTTTTAATGAGAGATCCTTTCGGATTCTCTTTGCTGTTTACAATTGTATAAAGCGCAAGTGATGAAACGAGGCACCCTGTAGACGGATCCTATATAGAGGTGTTATCGCGAGAAGAGATCTCTGAATCACTTTGTTCCTGTTTTAAGCATCTGTGACCTATTTTTCCGTTTCTTTTTGGAGAGTTAATACAGCAGTACATGAGAATGAAAAATGAAGAGACGCTCGGGCATTATTCGAGTGTTTTAAGAGCGAAAAATGAAAATGAAACCAGGTACAAATGCGAGCTCGGGTACAGCCAAGATTTACGAGAGCGGGAAAGGACGCACCGTGTGTGTAAAACAAGATAAGATTATATCAAATATATTAACAAATGGATAATAGAACAAGTTAGATATACATTACACATATTTATTAGACATATACATATATATGATATACAAATTTGTTTAATCTTAATGCATATATTACATTTTCATTATTTTTAATCTAATTATTTTTATTCGTTATATATAACAAATAAATAAGAAAATAAGATAGATAAAAAATGTAAACATATATATGTATATCAGAATTAAATATTCGATGTTATATTCGGGAAAGAAATCGCGATCTCATTGATATTCGATCAATCCCATAGTTGTACTACATTTGAAAACTCGCGGTTTGCCTTCCTACATGAAGGTAATCGCAAATGCGAGAATTAGAGCCGAGGGCTTCAGACGAGTTCCACGTAAAATAATAATCATGTCCCGGGTACCGGGAACGAAAATACATCTCTTGCAGGTAGTGTAAACGTATAACGTTCCATCGTCATTAGTCATTCAAATCAAACTTCTTATTTGTAAACCTGTCGGCTGCCTTCTCTACTTGAAGACAGTTGCAAGCGTGCAAATTACAGTTTATTTCAGGCGCGATCCGCGTTAATTAGCAATTACACTCCAAGGCGAGCGTACGTAGCGAATTATGGACGATGGAAATAGACTGAGCATGCAGGACGTCTCTCAACTGGAGCGGCAATTTCGTGAAAAGTTCTACGAGTTGCAGAGCAACGCGGTGAATAATGCGACTGGCCATATTGATTAACACTCGAAGCGCACTTAACCCTTTGCGCCCAGCATGGACCTATATATGTTCTTAAATCAATTCACGAATATCAATGGACATGCGGAGATACTGCAGGATGATACGTGGATGTTTAGAGCGTACTTTTGGACGCGACTTTGAACGAACTGCGATTAATTTAATCGGCGATTAATAAGCAATACGTGTACCAGTTTGCGTCCATGTGGATAGAATGATTAATTTTTTATTGTTTTAATACTTAGAGAGAGAGAGAGAGAGAGAGAGAGAGAGAGAGAGAGAGAGAGAGAGAGAGAGAGAGAGAGAGAGAGAGAGAGAGAGAGAAGGGAATTTTAAATTAAGGCTACGAATTATACAGCTGGAAATTTTGCAATTCTGCAGGTTGAATTAAATATTAATTGGAATTTGGCCGACATCACTCTGAGGGTCATGTTGGTAAAATCTAGACCGGCATGGATAGAATAATCAATTTTTGTTAAATATGAGAAAAGAAAGACTAGATTAGAGACGACGAATATGTTAAACAATTAATTCTAATGTAATTGTATTAATTAAAATTTTTGCTGTAGGCAATTCTGCCGATGGAATTTATTGATTGAGTTAATCGAAGCTCGATGCAAAGTCGTCTCCAATTACGAATATGACGCAGTTCTTTGTCTGAACAAAAATGTTATTCTCTATTTTAAAATTCCTAGATAACTCAAGTGATGCTGATTCTTAATGAAAGTATTCTTAATCAAGTATCGCATTAAAAGATTCTTAACCCTTTATTCAAATCGAGAAGTTTCGTAATAATATTAAAATAAGAATTATTTCTTTTAATAAAAAGAAATAAACAAGTGCTTTTTACGGTGGCTGGTTCCATTATCAGTTATGTAATACGAATTGTACATTTCGAGAATAGAACACCCTGCAGACGATGCAGAAGGAACTTCTGGAAGCTCGTCACGCTTTATACAGCACGGAGTTGGAGTTGGAAAAAGAACGCGGTATCTCCTACGAGCTGAAGATGCGTCTGAGAGTGGTCACGGAGATGGCGAATGAGTCGCAGCAGCAGCAAACAAAAGATCAGGTGGAAACTGTTCAGCTACGAGTGAAGTATGAGACGATGGCGAAACAATACGGGTCCCTGATGAGTCAGGCCGCAGCCGCAAAGGTGCACGAGGCCGAGTGTAAAATTAAAATACGCAGCTTAGAGGAAAACTTGCGTCAGAAGGAGGCGAGTAACAAGAGAATGGAACAGACGTTGAGGCAGCTTGAACGTGACAATGCGCGCGTTATTGCCGCTGTCGATCAGTACGTTGACTCCTCGTTTGACTTCCTCGTGAATGCGTCAAATATTCAGTGTTCTCGACTGAGTCCTCTTACAGCAACAATTAAATGAAACATTCAATCTTATACAACGTTACATAGAATCTGTATACGCGACTTTGCTTCCAATCCTAGCTCATCATAGTAGATTCTCCGATCGATTTTCGGCCACGATAACATCAATAATGAAGCGAAAATGTAATCTTGTAGATAAATAATTCATCCTTGACCTTTTAGCAAAATCACGAAACTTAAAGACGAGCATCAGCACCTGCAGAAATCCTGCAAAGAGATTATTATCTTCAATCAGCGCTTACAAACCGTCGGTCTATGCGCGCACGCGATACACCAAAAGAACCAAGCGAAAATCAATGATTTGGAACACAAGCTAGCCTCGACGACGGTCAAGAACGCGGACCCCGCGGAAGAATCTGTAAATCATCGCGCACATCCGAGCATCGGACAATTATCTCGGCCATCTACATAAAGTATAACGGGATAGGAGTTTATCAATAAATATACTGACACGTGTTACGTACAGGATTAATAAAAAATGTATTATATAATAATCGTTTGTATATTTAAGTATAAGTTGAACAAGTTCCGATGGTAAAAATGCAAACTTGCAAGATGCACATCATGACAACCAGCGAACGAAGATTTGTTTATTCATTCTTTTTTTTCCACTACAGATCCCTGTAAACAAGTCTAATTCTATATGCAAAGCAAGTCCGCCGGAAGATAAGCTTCGCGCACTTATGCTCGTTTCCTCTTTTTTTTCATTTTAGACCTAATAAAAATTCTATGACTATCCGTGATATAACAAAATTGTTACTATAAAGTTCTTGTTCAATTCGTCACAAGGCATTTTCGTTATGTCAGTTAATGCTCTTAGTACACTTTACGTTTTCCCGTTAATTTTGTGAAAAAGCTATATTCGCTTAGTAACAGTATAAAAACGATTGTGATACCTATACTGCTTAATCTTATTTTTTCCCTTACTTTTAGTCATTGTATGTGATGTTGTATGGTGTGTGATGCATGTTTCTATACACATAGATATATGTATATATACATATACATATATGTATATGTATTTATGTGTATACATACGTTTATAGACACATGGTCCTTCGATAAGAGAAACACGCGATGTAAATCAGGTTGAAATATAAATTGCAGAATTTCGTGCATAAGAAGTTGTATACTTCATCCCATTGCCATAAAAAATTAAGTAACACATACTTTTACACTTAATAGCGATTTCGATTAAAAAAAAAAAGAAGTCAACCATTACCCTTGATACAAGAAAACCAGAGGAGAAGTTCATTGTGTGTTTAATATATCACATCTGACATGATTTTCACCTGATATTTAATAAATTACATTATAAATTCCTTAAGAGACGCAGCAAGACATTGGATCACATTACGGTCATAACTTAAATTACCGCGGGACTACTTCGTCTAAGTCCATTTATTTATATCGATTAACAAGTAGAATATTTATATAACAGACTGCAGCAGTTTCATTCAACTAAAAAACAATACATCCTCTTCTCTACAATAAAAATATAAAAGTTTCAATACTTTCTCCTCTGAGGGTTCTTCGGCAGAAAAAAAATACATTCATGCAAATAATTTCCGAGTCTTTAATACGACGTGATAACGTTTCATTGTCAAGGAATAAACCCACTATACCCGATATTTGGGATGTGAAGAGTTCCACAGAACATCGGTTTTGTTCGACGAAATGAACATAAGTAAATAATGATAGTAAATAGATGCGCCTCCTTGAACAGTTGAAAATATTTGGGGGGTCAGAGTATAATACAACGGGCGAGCCAACTAGGTGGCTTCCTCTGTGGTTCCGAAGCTTTCAACTGATGGCCGCCGCCTTTCGGTGGATTCGATGCCTCCTGTGCAAAACAAGACACGGAATTAGCTGGATGCACGACATCAATTGAACAGGTATAATTAGTGCACGAAAATTTCATCAGAATCTCACGCCATTTTCGGCTCATAACCAGACAAAATGTTATTCGTTGCTCAGTCCAGCAGTTATTTAATGTGTTACACTCGATGCAAACTAACAGACTGCGTTTTATCATTGCATTTGCTTCATTATTAGACATATTTATCGCAAAGTTAATTGTGAGTGACGTAACGTAAACCCAGATATTAAGCAAACTTAGTGCAGTGGAATGCAAAAGTGACAGGCATACTTCTCAAGCAAGACATGTAGATCGGAATTTATATCAGAGGTGCAAGGAATATTTGAAGCAGATGATACTGTTTAAGTTAATACAGATCGAATGATTAGCGTATTCGCAATATTCTTTTAGCAGGCGTTTGCTCGCAACGCGATAGTCAAGATAAATTAATGAACAGTAGCCACAGATGGTACAAGATGCAGTGATACGTCATCACAGAATGTTGTTGTTAGTTAACTAAGTTACGTAGATATAGAACACGAGATGCATAATTAACTAAACGGTGTACGAAGAGAGTTACCTTCTGCCAAGATAGCCAGCACCAAACACAGAGAAACAGAGACAGGAAACAGAGAAACAGTGGTTATTTCGTAGTACACGTAAGAAAATATGTTTGTAAGTGAAAACCGTACGATTTAAGCGTATCTCGCCCTAATTTATATTATATCAATTATTAACAGCTATCGAGCTTCAGATGTGACGGACTTGACGTGTTGAAATACTGATTGCAGCATATCATTACAGGGAAATATCAAATATTGATTACAGAAATAATCTATGTTTGGACAATCAATATCCACAATCTGGTTGAAGTGTATACGGTATGATTCATGTCTCCTCACCAGTTTCTTCTCCATCTTTGCTTTGATATCGCGTGCCAGAGTATAAAAAGCTTCTTCCACATTGATACTAGACTTGGCCGAGGTTTCCATAAACTTAATGCCGTACTCGACAGCCAGTTGCTCGCCCCTCTCCTTAGTCACTTGCCTCTTGTCTGTAAGCTCACACTTATTGCCTAATAACATCTTCTCAACGTCCGCCGACGCGTTCTCCTCTATATTACGAATCCAGTTTTTTATGTTTTCGAAACTTTTGTCGTTCGTAACGTCGTACACCAACATGATCCCCATCGCGCCACGATAGTAAGCCGTGGTGATGGTGCGAAACCTTTCTTGTCCAGCGGTGTCCCTGCAAGCGCCAATACACATCCGCTAAGTCGCATCGCACATGATCCGCAGCACAACTTACAGACTTTGTTAAATATACTCGGTACAAATTGAACGGCAGGGGGAGAAGGGCGCGAGGCGTATATTTACCATATTTGTAGCTTGATTTTCTTGCCGTCCAGTTCGATGGTACGAATCTTGAAGTCAATGCCTGAAACGTAGAGAATGAGACAGTGAATCGAGATCCAGGAGGGCAGCCTCGCCGGGCACGCGGCACAGAATGAATCACGTCACTGTGAGCGGCGCGGCATAATGTGCCCTTTGTCCACTATCGAGTGATGACATTCGGTCCCGCGCGCGCGGTGGCGGGCGATCTTCCCCGAAGACACACCCCGGTCCGCGCGCGGCGCCGCGCGGCCAGCGATTAACGAGGAGCGCGCGAACGCGAGGTCGGGGATCGCGGGGACGGTGGGGGAGGAGACGGGGAAGGTCAGGACGACCAGCGTGCCGATCGGCAAACGTACCGATGGTCGAGATGAAGGTGGTGTTAAACGCGTCCTCGGAGAAGCGGAACAGCACGCAGGTCTTGCCCACGCCGGAGTCGCCGATCAGCAGCAGCTTGAATAAATAATCGTACGTCTTTGCCATTGTCGTCGCGTCGCGTGGGCCGCCGCCGAGACCTCCCCGGGCGACGATTATCGGCTCACCACGTCGGGCCTTCGGGCGCCGCGCGGACGGTACTTCCTGGGCGTTCGCGACGGACCCACCAACCTCGCAAGACCAGCTGGCCGAGTCTCTCTGTCTCACTCTCCCTCAACCTGTCGCCCTCTACCTTTTTCTCTCTCGCTCTCCCCCCCTTTCTCACTCTCTCTTCCTCGCCGCTCGCCAGAGAATTAGATGTCTAACCGCCTCGTCCGCGGGACATTTGACGAAGCGCGTTCTCCTTCCTTCGACGCTCGCTCTCTCGCTCTCCTTCCGTCTCTCCTTCTCTGCCTGCTCTCGGGAGCTCCTCGACTTTTCGTACGCGATGACAGCACCGCGACGGGCGGTGACGCGTGGCTCTACACGCGCGGGAGAAGGGGGCTCGCTTGCGTTTACCCTCGTGCACGCTCGCGACCGCGCGACCGCGAATTAACGAAGCGGATTAATCGCGCGAAACACATCTGTCACGTAAACGCGGTGACAGACCGTCCCGACCATGGACTTGAAGGACGGAGAGTTAGGGCCGGGGGGTTGAAGCCTTGGTGGGGAAGGGGACTTAGCTTTCAGCCATCTTGTTAGGCGCCATTAGTGCTGCTATCTCTTGAGTATGTGCAATATTACTTTTGAGTCCTTTGACTAGTCAAAGG
>NW_011966982.1:0-25927 GCF_000949405.1 Vollenhovia emeryi | reverse complement strand
CTTAGGGCTTAAATCATCTATTGTAGACTGGGACTAAAGCTTAGAGCTTAAATCATCTATTGTAGACTGGGACTTATCCGCGGTTTTAAGCCCAATGTCCACCAAGTTCTAGTTTCGAGAAATCTGTAGCCAATCAACGTGCAGCTATTCCATAAAAGCTGCAAGTTGATTGGCTACACGTTTCTCGAAACTAGAACTTAGACCAATTAAGTTCTAGCATCGTGGACATTGGCCTTTATATACAGGTCCTTCAACTCAGCCCATTCAATACTACTTGCAAATTATGCAAACTTTCCACGTAACAAACGTGAACCACGTAGACATTGCATTGGACCGCAGTGTCGCGCGACAAAATTTATTTGATTGCATATTTATTATAATAATTTAAACCGTGTGATTACAATTGTTATATAACTACATTTATCTATGTTTAAATGGTTTTACTTTTATCCTGGATCATTTTTGTTTTCGATCGGTACTGCGTATATCTGATACAATCAGAATTCTGAAAGACTTTGAAGAACACTAACTAATAACTTACGTATTATCAGTAACAAAATGTGTCTTATGTATATTTAATACCATAAAGGTGCAATTTCACGTGCTGCTGAAATAAGCAAGTGGATACGTAATTTAAATAACACGTTGAAATTAAATCTTCGACCAGTCACTTACCTTAAAAATTAATCGAGTCATTGCAGTATGTTATTGAACGAAAAAGTCTACTTTTAAGTCTAGTCCTGCCTAAACATTCCATCCATCCAAAATGAAATAATATTCCAAGATTGCATTTGAGATAATCTTAAATAACAAACGACGATTGTCGCGCCAACAGCATCGACTCGGTAAAATTTCACACAAAACTGAAGGAAAAGAAACGAAACAAATTCCTCCTCCACCTCGCTTTTTCTTTCCGTGAGATGCCTTCGAAGCAGAAAATGTATCAGACGTTTGCGACAAGATAGAAAGAAACTTTATTGAAACAAAATGCAATAGTTTTACCCTCCTAACCCATCTTACCAAATTACATTAATTTTCCTTTTTTCCCCTCCAGCTTATCTTACGAATATCATATATACGAATTATAAGCTGCTTGACAAACTTGCTTGGTCGGAGCTTTAAACAAAAATTACTTAAATACTAATATTACTTTGAATTTTCCTTTCTTCTTGGAGAAAGATTTCAGATACAAATAATACAAGTGTTACAATTATCTTGCTCTATCGGAGCAATTATTAAAGAAAACCTTAGTGAATTTCGGATCTTAACTAAGGTTTCTTCTAAACTCTTTCATCATAAATCTTCAAAATCAATCAATTATTTTGCATTACAACAGTTTGATTAATAAAATAGTCTAACTGTAAAAACAAATTTGTACACATGTTAAAATAATATCTACTAATTTTAAGTTTTATTTATGGTAATGTATGTAGAAAAACAATTTTTTTTATAATTTTAGTTTTTTTTCCTTAGAAGAAAAGAAGACCAGCATATGATGCAAGCGTTTTTTAGTAATATTTACATGCATTTAATTCAAATACTTTAAGTATTTCTTGAAAAATTCTTCCCTCAAAGTCTTTAAATCAATATATATTAATAAAAAAATACTCTCATATTTCGAGAAAGAGAAAAAACTTATACGATAAACTACATTAATAAAGAAATATCGAAGTACGTGCTAATACAGCAATGATCTTTATAAGTTTAGATTGCGAGCCTTCATTTGCAATTCGAACCGTCGATTTGTTCGCACACCCTTCAGCGTCATCCGCCTTGCACTTTGCTGTTTTTCCCTGTAAATATTCACATTCATATAAATACTCGTATGAATATTTGCCACAAAATTGTCAAATTTTATATTAAACCATTTTAAAGTTTTACAGATAAAAATCCTAGCATCACTATAGTTCGCAACGTTCGCGCGTTCAATAAAATTTACCAACACTTAAATTGGCTTAAGCTTGTAATGTATCTCGCGAATAAACTATAAAATTTCGTATAAAACTTGAAAAATATCTATCTTAAAAGAAATCTGGCCTACTTTGGAAAAACTGCTTGCTTTTTCAACACAATCTGCGTGACATCCGGTTTTTTCAACTTGAACCCGAATCTGTTGTGAATACCGTCCCTCGTCTCGCTTGGTAGTGGTTTCTTTCCCTCGGTTTTCATGTCGGCTCTCGCTTTGTTTGCTAGAAAAACGTTTTACGGAAAATGACTAACATTTATTGCTAATGTATGCAGACCAGTAAATATATTATCAAATTACCGAACGCTTGATGTCTGGCTTCCAAACGTTTCTTTGCATCCACGAGCGATTCCGATTTAGCAAACATTTGTTCATGTATTTTTCCAAAATTTGGTACTTTCTTCGTCGATGATTTTTTCTCTGTAAATAAATACACGTTTGATTATACAATAAAATCCGATGAAGTGTACGGAATATAAGCTACTTTTGGTTTTGTCTTACCTGATTTCTTTTCGCTTAACACGAAAGTTTTTGGCGTGACTTGAGTTCTGTTCAACTGAGCTCTCGGTGTGCCTCCGTGGAATCTTGGACTTGATCTCTTGAAAGAAGAAATCAGCGCGTTCCGAGTACGCTTCGGGGTTTCGATCTTTTTCGACTTGAGTACCGAATTCAAAATACTGCCTCTATTTTGTGTGCCTACATCGCGTGAAGTATTTGATCCGTTCAGCTTGTTAATTGACCTTCGCACACTGCCTCCTCTAGGTGTTATGTTCGCAAAGTGCACTTTGGCCTTCTTAACAGTATCCTTCAAGCTTAAGTCCATGTCTACTGAGGCGCGCTTTTTAGCCATTTGTCGCAAATTCAGCGTTTGCGGTTGTTCCAGTTCGTAGGTATCGTCTCTGTTCTTTTCCATCGTATTATCCTTGTCGTAAGTGGCGCTTCGTTTCGTGACATTCAAAAGGTGAGATCGACTAGTGTCATTCATTTCTTTATCAGAGAGAGAAGATTTAGATATATTTTCAATGTTTGTACTTTTGTCCATTGTGTTAGACAGATGCAGACTGGATTGACCCCTATGTCTTAAACTAGTAAGAGACGTGTTATTTACAGAACCAACAGAGGTGTCGGACCAACTCGTGTCCTTTGATGTCATCATTTTCGCCGCCTGTGGAGTGGACGACATCAAAGGTGTGGACAATCTATTATTTTCTTGTGCGGACGCATTATATTTAATTCTTGGCGATATTCTATTAGTATTACTGCCGCGTGATCGCTCCATGCTACTATTCCGTGATCTAGAGTTGGAATTTCGCTTGGTAGACGAACCTGCAGAGATTTCTCTCATCGATATTAAAATCTTGGAATTGTTCCCCGCCCTGATCGAGGGAGATCTTACTTTGACTGGACTGCCCGATCGGGTTTTGCCAGCGGCCATTAACACATTTTTCCGCTTCAAGTTCTCGAGCGACAGCTTCTCCACGAGCACTATTGGCTCCGCCAGTACGTCCTTCGTTTGCGAAGCCGTCAGCACCTCCGCCAGTTTTGAATTTAATAAGACTGACCTTATCAAACGATGTCTGTTCGATGACAAATACATCCCCTTGGATAATTGAGATTTTTTAATGCGAATTCTGGAATCCGACTTACTACGATTAGGACTAGGGGACGCGAGAGACGCGGAAGACCCGCGCTTCATCGGAGACGGAGACAAGTTCAACTTGGCCGATTTTGATTTCTTCGATTTCGGGGTCTTCAATATTATTTTCGGCGATTTCGAGAACCTACGTACAATTGTCCTCAAGTTCACAACGCTCTTCTTACGCTTGTCCTTTCCCGTGGGCGACATCGACGCGCTCTTGTTGGACACGGGGCTACCGCTCAGACTGTTCTTCTTGCTCCTCCGTGATTTCCTAGCGCGAGGCTCGCCGTCCGTTTCCCCTAAATTCTCCTTGGAGTTCTCACCCGCGAGGGACAATTTTCTCGGGCTCTTAAACAGTTTTGATTTCGTCATCGAGTGCGTCTTCGGAGAACCTAGGAAGACCGGCGACTTCTTAGGAGTCTTCTTAGATCTGTGAGGCGTGAGACTGAGCTTGGGAGGCGTGCTCTTGGGAGTAACTATAACGGGCGACGCTTTCGTCGAGGTCTTGCGCGGTAACTTTCCATTCGGCACGATCTCCGAGTTCAAGTCTCTCGGGACACTCGGCTGAAGCGTGCTACGCTCGCCAAGTTCCACCGTGACATTGTCGCAGTGTCGGTTTCTCAATATTCTGATCGACTCGTTGGAACCCACGGTCCGATTCGCATCCTCGCTTCCCGCCGTTTCGTCCAAATTGAGCCTCCGGCGAGAGGTCTTTTTCCTCGCGGACTTCTTCAACGCTACCTCTGCGTCGGGCGATTCTTTCTTGGCGCTTTGCTTGGAGGCGGCTTCCAAATTGTTCCTAGCAGGCTTCTCCTTCCTGTGCGAGTGTCTGACTTTCTGCGCCGACTTGTCCACATTCTGGCTCGTGTTATTTACCTTCTGTGCCCTGGATCTAGTGAAAACAGCGGCCTGTTCCACCGTTGCTGCAAAGTAACGAGACACCTCAAAGATCCTTCTTTACCCAAAAGCGTCGAGTGCTACGCGAGAAAGAGGCCAGGATAAGAAATCCGCGACTCGGGGCTTCGACCAAGGGTCAATTTACTTATCAAGTAATATTTGGTATGCCTTTCCAAGATAGAATCATTAATATTTAACAAAGGAAGATGAGGGGTGACAAATTATACTACTGAAAACCGAACAAACAATTCCGGAGCTTGGTTCGAGTCGGCCAGTGATCGGAATAATTTAAATAACTTGGTCGAGCGATTTGACGCGTGTAGCGTCTTGAATTCTGGAAGCGCGCGCGCGACGGGGCGCAAAATGTATCCCGGACGAGGGAAGCTATAACCTTGCAATCACCGGATCAACAGTGTACCTCGAGCTACCTTCGTCTCACCTGCGCGAGTTCGTCTAGGTGACATCCGTCCGGACCTTCCTACCGTTCACGATTGGCCTGTCTGGCGTAGTGTCGCAATTGCACCTCGGACAACACCGGCACGGCCGATCTTGCGCTCTGCTCCGCCGATTGTTTGGAGCGTCCGATTCAACTTGAACGTGGCTCAATTGACTCGGGCAGCGCGGTGCAAACAGCGTCGGCCGTGCTGCGCGCCCATTTTGTCGGCCAATCGCGGCGCCCGCGCGTTCGGAACGCACGCGCCGGATTGGCCGGCGTCGCGGGCCCTGGGCTTCAAACAGCGAACGTAACCGACGCTAGACCATAGACATAGTATATATATATAGACTGCGCGTTCCCTACCTGCAGCCTCATTGGTCGCGTTCAGCAGACACAACTGTTGAGTGAGCGCTCAGTATGATTGGTTAATACTTTTAGATCCAGCCAATCATATTAAGAAATCATTGAGCGCTCACTCAACAGTTGTGTCTGCTGAACGCGACCATTCAGATTGAACGCGATGAACGATGAGCGACGCGCGATATCCAATGGGCGTGCTGTATTTATAGGAAAACTGTACGCTTTCCCATAAAACCTGTACGCTCATTGGATAATCGCGCGTCGCTCGTCGCTCATCGCGTCCAGTTTTTATTTTCACAACCCCTCGGTCTAGACGTCCTGAAATGGCGTGACAAGCAATTCTTATGTCTTAAATCATTCAGTATCATAGATAGAAAATCAATGAAATTTTGAATCCGGCTAACTTCTATTTAATAAATATTTAATTAAAATTATCTGGATCACTCACAAACCTTTTTAATTGCACTACAAACGTCTTCATACGAATTACCAACGATTCCATATAAAAACTTTATCTAATTTATGTATTGGCGCTAAGTATACGGTGGAAAAATAATTAATTACAAACAAACGAATGACTCACAAACCTTTCTAATTGCACTACAAACATCTACATACGAAATACCAACGATTGCATATAGGAGTTATTTAAAAATACGTTCAGTCGGCGTCAAGTATGAGCGAATAGTGTGATACAGGCTTAACACAAATGAAGACTCGCTGATTGGTTGATAATCACAAGGCTTGATTTTTAATGAATCGGCCACCTGGGATATATATTTCTCATTAACTTAGGAATGAGTATAAAACTTGCAGCGGGAGTTATCCATTGAATCGACACAATTAAAATATTTTATGATTTTTTAGGAAGGAAAGAAGACAACATTTTTTGGAGTATCGATTGGAAACGCTTCTTAAGGGCTCGCACTCGCCGTTGCGTAGCGTAATGTAGCTACGTGGCCCTTTTTCCACTTAAAATGAGATAAATCAGGGACAGAACGAGAAATAATTGGAGTAGGCGAGCGAGAATAGTTGAGAAGTCCCAAAAAGTCCATCGAAACGCGAAGCACTCGTTTCTGTAACTCCTTGCGACTTCCACTTCCGGGATGAGACAGATATATGCACAATTCGTAGGAAACAGATGTATAATATCGTGGAAGACAGATGTACGTAAGATTATCGGAGAGAAAGAGAGGAAAGATGGGCACACGAGAAGTGTTCAACCGCAAAGAACATCTCTTGAAGCGAATCTCACTTCTACACGCGCGACAGGGACAGACATGCGAGTCGCTTGCAGTACGACAAATAGTGTGTAGGAACAATTAGTAAAATGACACAATGAGCTTTGCACGGAGCGATATGTAACGAGGGCGAGTGGAACGCTTACTTTCTATTTTTTAATTCAAGGAGAGGGTATAAACAGGAGCTTAGTCAAGTCTGAGAAATGAATCCGTCGTTAGAAGAGTTGCTCGAGTTGCCGGAAGCTTTGTTATGAGAAATACTTGTCGCCGAGCCTTCTCTTAACGGCGAGCTCGAGACCGAAGGTCGAACAGGATCTGCGGTTCACTCCCAAACACGGTCAAACGATAACATCACGGAGCGTGGGAGTACACGGGAGTATGTTGCGATGTGACGAAAGACTGACTTGAGGCCTGAGAGTGGAGCACAAATCCATTGTCGTGCACGTGGCGGTGATAAGGTTTTGTAGAAATGTGAGTGCAATGTATCGTACCGGTTCAGAAAAGCAAATCAGTTCGTGCAGGCGACTGATTTTTGTGTGTAACTGCTGACACTGCCGGTTCCCGTGCATCTCGAGAATGTTGCGAAAGAAGATTCGTGTCTGTTTTTCGGCTGTCTCGTATAAAAATAAATCTGAAGATAATCCTTTATTATATAGAAAGGAAAGAGTGCCAATGTGAACTAACCACAAATGAACAGATAACGGTTCTCACAATTTAAAACAAATTATCTCTTTAATAAACGTTTCGACCCTGTTTCGGGTCTTCCTCAGTGTAACTCGTTAAATTTGACTGGTTTGAGAATCATTCCTCTATCAGCTATGGTCTCACTTTTTCTCTAAATGGTCCCAGACATAAAGAGGACTGAAGACTCAGGTCGACAGAGAGATGAATCCGTTACAAAGGTTTTAACAAGACTGTCTTGTTCTCAAACCAGTCAGATTTAACGAGTTATACCGAGGAAGGCCCGAAACAGGGTCGAAACGTTTATTAAAGAGATAATTTGTTTTAAATTGTGAGAACTGTTATCTGTTCATTTGTGGCTCACATTGGCACTCTTCCCTTTCTATATAATTTCTTTACGGGAGCCTTCACAACAATTTGGAATATAATCCTTTATACTCACTTATCTGCTGAATACTTTTAATTTAAACTTACTTAATGGAGCAATAATGTTGAATAGAATTTGACTCTGTGTTTGCGTATCTGCAATGTATGTGCATGAGTACCTAACGTCACGTTTGTACTTGTTGCAGGTATAAAGTTATCGTTACTCTCTTCGTTATTGTTTCTGCGACGCGGGGAGAAGATTATTATGAGGTCCTAGGTATAAGCAGATCCGCCGGTCAGGACGAGATCCGGAAGGCCTTCAAGAGGCTGGCTATCATCCATCATCCTGACAAAAATAGTGTATGTGAATTAAAGTGCCATACGCTATCATTACTGTCTGTCTTGCTATGTCCCATATAGAAATGTAAGCGAAATAAATATTAGAAAATTACTGTACATCAGTAATTTTTTTAATAACTCAATTACTGAACTCTAGTAATTGTTCAGCGCCTTTTTTTTCGTTCCCAGTTGTTACATTTCTGTAGGAGGTGGCTAATAATATTTCAACACTTTAGGACGATCCAGATGCTCATGACAAGTTTGTTCGACTAACGACAGCGTATGAGACGTTGAAAGACAATGACTTAAGGAAAAAGTACGATCTTTACGGGGAAGATGGCCTTAATAATTCACACAAGAAGCAAACCTATCATTCATGGAGTTACTATCAGAACAGTTTTATATATGACGATGACGAGTATGTTATCAATTTGGAGAGAAATGATTATTGTAAGTGTATAACGTTTTCTGCATCTCTTGTCGCGTGCGAAATAAAATGTATTGATATTATGTACGTTAAATATTAAGCATTGATAATTGTAGTATTAATAGTGTGCGTATGTGTACCTTTGTGTAGACGAGAGTGTTATCGACTCTGACTCAAGCTGGTTTGTCAACTTCTACTCACCCATGTGCAGCCACTGTCACCACTTGGCACCAACCTGGAAGGAAGTTGCTAAGTTATTAGACGGCGTTGTGAAAATTGCCGCGGTCAACTGTGAATATAACAGGCAATTGTGCCACCAAGTTGGGATCCGTGCCTATCCTACGTTGCTCTATTTCCAAAAGGTATATGTATACATATGTATACCCCTTTTTTTTTACAAATATCTGAAGTTATGTATGGATAAAATTCCCAACAAATGATGTAATAGAATGATATAGTAAAAGAGGAAATTTCTTTTGAGTCTCATATTATATCATTTGTTGGAAATTGTGTACGTACGTAACTTTAGATGTTTGTATGGATCATATTTGTTAGTTAAATCAACAGGTTAAATCATCAGTACTAATTTATTCATTGTCTCAAAGAATTCGCAGCATGGAGCGCATTATAGAGGAGAAAAAACGCAGGAGGCAATTACACGTTTTGCATTAGACCGGCTAAATATCAACGTACCTGAGATAAGTGAATCTCAATGGGAGCTGTTCTTACGTGGCGAAAAAATTGTCCACAGGCCTACGTTAATTTTTACATGTGGTGATCAACAAAACTGTTTTACTTCCGATGAAAGACTTGTAGTAGCTGGTATATTCGTAAGTGACGTATTATTCAAAATACTTTTCTACCGCAGCTGTGTTAAATAGTATTGTAATACGCGATTTTATAGGAAAATTTGATTGATGTCAGAAAGTTTACATGCCAAAATGGTAATTGTCATGATAAGATGTCGTATAACACACATGCGGTCTATTTACCAACATATAATGCATCTTACTGGGAACCTATGTTTCTCGAAAGCATGTCCGATATAAATACATTGATAGCAAAGCTCTTGGACCAATTGCCTAGTCCGCAAGAGTTGTCTGAAAATGATTTTGAGGTAAGCATAATATTAACGATACTGTATAGATACTTGTATGTATTACTATTAATTATTGCGTTACATATATTATTAATTTTAATATTTTATACAATAATATTATTATTAATTTGTATACACATGTATTTGTAATTTGAGATTTTAGTATGTACGTACTTTTTATACGATTACTGTTTCTTAAATTTTATACTTATTTTGATTTGCAGCATATTAGGAAAACGAAGTCGAACGTTGCCTGGCTTGTATACTTTTATATTGGCGATACGGCAAATTTCCGAGAGTTGAATTTGCAAATGAAGAAAGTGTCAACCAGTAATGTTAACTTAGGTAGACATTATTGTAATCCACATTGATGGATTTGATATTGAATATAAAATATTTTTACACAGCATGAAGTATTATATTGTAGGTAAAATGAATTGCGGTAGAAACGGGCAGCTTTGTTCTAAATTGGGTGTAAATCGCTATCCAATCTGGGGCATGCTCAAGCCAGGTGGAGCTTTCGAATTGAATCATGGGAAGAATGTAAATAGCGATATTATTAAATTTGTGCAAATCAGTGTGAAAACTACGAACGTTGAGGCTCTCTCTGCAGAAAAAGCGTTATCGATACTACAAAGAGATAATGGTATGTTATAGACACGAGTCACATTTTTGAGAAATTTTACAATACTGACTTTAACAAAATGTTACAGCGGATGAAGTGTGGTTCCTAGATTGGTTTACACCGTGGTGTCCACCTTGTATACAGTTCCTGTCGGAACTCCGTAGAGCGTCGTTAGAATTTGATGCATCAATAATTCGTTTTGGTACCATTGATTGTACCGTTCATAACACACTGTGTCATCAGTATAACATACAGTATTATCCTACTGCAATGCTCATAAATGGTAGCAATACATATCATTTCGCGTTACCAAAAACAGCTGCGAATATTATTCAATTCATTAACGAGAAAAGAACTCCCTCGGGTAAGATATAATACATTAAATAATTACATTGTTATATTCATGCTTGTTTCATTGTTTCTGATTGTTTCATACAGTTATGGAACTGACGTCGGCAAATTTTCATCATAAATTAGCGAAGAAAAAGAGTAAAGTTATATGGATTGTTGATTATTTTGCACCGTGGTGTGGACCGTGTCAAAGATTAGCACCTGAATGGACAGCCGTTGCGAGATCGCTGAGTAATTTGTCGTTTGTAAATGTTGCTAGTGTAGATTGCCAGGCTGAAGCTTCCTTATGCGCATCCCAAGGCGTGCGTTCTTACCCCGATATTAGACTGTACCCATTAGGAAGCGAGGGTCTAAACACAATCGCGTAAGTCAACTTTTTGCAATGTTCAATCATGCAACATACATTAATGCATTCATTATGCATCGTTTTCATTTACATCGCAGCTTGTACAATGGACAGCGAGATTCGTTATCTATGTTAACATGGATAACAACATTCTTCCCAAAGAAAGTCCGTGATTTGAATTCTTCCGACTATCAAAGGCTATTGAATAGCAAGCATATGTGGCTCATCGATTTTTATTTACCACAATGTTGGCATTGCCAAAAGATGGAACCTGAATTTGCCATTGCTGCTCAGGTAACTGCTACTTTATTGACAGCAAATTTTTACAATCTATAATTTATTTTATAACAGCTAGATTAATTATAAATCCTATTTTAATTTCAGTTGCTGGATAAAGTTAAATTTGGAAAAATTAATTGTAATTTTTATGCACACGACTGCGCACACATAAAATACTTCCCTACGCTAATGTTATATAATTCTAAGCAGAACAAACAAAAAAACGATGAGAGATATGATGGTACAAAAATTGCTGCGTTAACGGCTGAAGCAATTAAGGATGAAATTTTAGAGATTATTAATTCTCGCACGAAACATGACGAGCTATAATAGATAAAGTGCCTAAGTTCAACTTAAAGTTTGTATTTTATTATTTTAAACATAAATTCTTTGTAATGTACGAATAAATTAATTTTATTACGCGTCTCATTCTTCCAAGAGAAACAAAGAGAATGTGTACTAGACCAGATATATTTTATTCCCATTGTGATACTTTTATACATTTTTATATATGTATATAGCAATTATAATAAAATGTCTACGAACAAATTAATAAAGCCTCGAATCTTACATATTATTTTAAAAGTTTTTTTTTCTCCAATAAAGCTTCGAATATGTGTCAGAGATATTATTTATATAATAAGAAACACGGATATTTAGCCAATGTGTCCAGCTAACTATTTTAAAACACCAGTAAAGTCATGGCCTCCATCAACCTCAAGAGAATATTTTTTAACATTTACCTATTCTTGCAAGTATATCTTGCATTAAATAATTTATACGAGCAGAGCTTACAAAGAAATACCTACTCCTTGTTCTTCATCACTAATGTGCTAAGTACATTTACTATAAATGTGTCTATCAAAACGAACAAATCTGTGGTCAAACATTCAAATCTGTTCAAGAATGCATCGCCAAATTAAAAAAATGGCCCGAAATGTTTATCCGTAGATCGTTGACAAAATTCGCTCGGTGTCTACTCGGTACAAGCCATGAAAATAAATGTTCATACGTGTACATTTGTCATGCTCATACTTTCGTCCAAATCATGCGAATGCTCGTTAGTTTCAAATTTACAGATTACAATGCGATAGAAATTTAGTCAAACTCAAAGGAATAAATACGATCAAGAGCTGCTCGAGTTACTATTAGACCTTTATGAAAATATTTAGCACTACACTTCCGTTTAATGATTTCGGGACTAAAAGTCGAGAAGGACCTGCAGGTAACAAACACTGTCAAGAAACGGACAACATATGGTCTCAGATACAGTTAAATATAATAGAATTATAGGGCGTGCCGTAAGAATACGCAATGATGCATGGTGTTGCAGCGAAGGACGTCGGCTTGAAAGTGGAGTACCAAATCTATTATCGTGTATGTAGCTGTAACAAGATTTTATAGAAATGTAAGTGCAATGAATTATTAGATCTAGAAGCAGTGCGAGCAAAACATATTTTCTAACTACTGCCACTGCGGTCTGCAAATGTGCAGAAGTTTCCAAAAGATTCGTATCTATTTTTCCACTCTGTTTATGAATAAAAGTAAATCTGAAAATAATCTTGTATACTTATACTTGCTGGATAGTTTTAATTTAAGCGCAGCACCCTGGTAAAAATTCCGTTAGAAACGGATAGAACATGCATTAAATTCTATCTGTTTCTAACGGAATTTTTACCAGGGCAGTCAATTGTGATTATAATAGGAAATTGTGTGACCACTTCGAAATCCGTGCCTATCCTACGTTGGTTTATTTCCGAAAGGTATATAGTGCCCGATTTCTCTTCCGTTTCATATATCATTATTTTTTCGAAATTATATTTTCTGTACATACTGACCACCACCCACAGATTTTATATTTACGGATGCATTTCGCGGTGTTCCCATTAAAACTCGAACATCACTAAGTAATTCAGAATGACCATGTTTTTTCAGAATTCGTAGTAAATCATTTGCAGCATTGTGTGTGTTCGAGATTCATTTTGACTCTCGGTCAGTTCGTCACCGGCGTGATGGCAGCATCAGCCGGGTCAGATCGTGCAGCGCCGCAGGAGCGCTGCGCGCGCATGCCCGATCGCGACACGAGGCGACGGCACTTCTTCACATGCGTTACCGGCGCTTTTGGCTAGTCCCGTCTGGGCCTTCACACGTCTTCCGACGGAAGTTAAAATTTTTGATCCTGCGGGATTGCATCATCCAGTAGGGATTGCATCATCCCGCGCGAGGCTCGGTAGTTGGGCCTCTGCATTGTGTGACTTGTTAGGAGAATTTGTATCGCCAAGTTAAGACTATTGCTGTATAGACATTATTGCCTATTGGATCGACATGGCCGTATCGGATCGCTTTTAGCGACCAAGTGCCAAACAACCGGAAAGAAGAAGAAGAAGGCGCTTTTGGCTCATGGCTACCGTAATGGTACATACACGCGTCGTGTAGTGCAAAAGACTTTTAGAGTGCTCTTGTGGACCTTCTCAGCAGAGACTAGACTCAGTGCGGACACATAATGATCTCATACCAGTGCGAATCATCCCGGACAGCTCAGGGTACATCATCAACGGCGGCTCAGACTCACCACGCATCGCGCACGCCGGCGCCGCGTGGACACGGCTCACGGGCATCTACATTCACGAGGCCGGCTCTCGATCAGTAATATCGACCCGCGCAAGTGATTAAAGACTTCTCATCACCGTTATATTAATAGACTTCTCAACTGTAAGCATACTGTGATTATTAAAATTGTGATACGGTATTTTACTCAAAACGATCTGAGTTACGATCACGTGATATTCCACCCTCTCACGCGTGCATGCTTTTCCTTGAGCCTCTTGTCGCTAAGTCCTCTCACCCTGCTTCCATCCGCAGCGGTACCAGCGAACTCTCCTAGCGAGAATCGCTAACAGTGTGTAATGTTGTGTTTAAGAACTAACGTTTGCAAATCATTTTCCAAAGTGTTTTCATTAGTATTATCGATTTCATTAGTATTATCGATTTCATTAGTATTATCTGTCAATTCAATAACATTGTCTTGTACTTCAACATCATGTTTTTTGTCGTTTCTCATGTCACATCGTGATGAATCTGTATCAGAATGTCTATCAGAATCTAATACTTCATTTGCATGGATTGTATCTTTCTCCAATACATTATTTGTACAAGACAATTGATTGAATGCTTCAGTAGTAATTGCCGCTTCTTCTACTATACTAGGGTCAAATATTGCTGCCGGAATATTTATGCAGCCGGAAGTGGCCAACGACTTGATTCTGAGTGCCTGTCAGCAGCTGGGAGTACCGATAAGTCGAAAAGACAATGATACCGATCGGCTGATGTGTCTAAAATTAATTTTGGACCAGGAAAACGTGGACGTCCGTTGCACAGACAGTAAGTACACCTCAATGTATGTCATGAGTAACAGAAGGAATAACATTTTTTTAGACAATATGTAGACACACACAAAGTGTCTTAATTGTATAGATATGACAATATTCTAGATATTCTGAAAATATAATATTCTTGAAATTTTTACAGACTGTTCCCTTTATTATAAATTTTATCTTACAGGCAATGGCAACACGCCGTTGCATCACGCAGCCAGAGCGGATAATTGCGAAGCGATGAGTCTGCTTCTCAAACGAGGCAGTTACATTGGTCACATGAACGAATTTAACGTACCACCCATCGCAAACATTCCGGCCTGCACGCTGTCGCGCCACTTCGACGACTGTTTACGGATGGGGAAGGTATGGATGAACAAATACGTGATTGAGTTCGACTATTGTTGTCTGATGCCGCACGACGTTCTGAAGAAACACGAGGAACGTCGGTTAACTCGCGAGATGGTAGTTTTTCAGTACATAGCTGGCAATAATGATCTTAAACACTTGCTGAAGCATCCGATACTCTCATCCTTTCTCGATCTCAAGCGACAAAATATATGGTACATTATGTACGCGCATTTATTCATCTACGCGATGTTTTACATTCTGTTAAATTTCTGCATCTTGAGTACGTGTTTCAACAATCCTGCAAATGAAACGGAAATATTTAATGATAATGTAACTTTAAAAAATCCTCTGCAGATCGTCTGCCATCAGGACATTTCTCGATGGATCCCCATTATCCTACTATTACTGCTCTTTATATTTTGGGAGATCCTTCAAATCATCTCCTGTCCTTGGAACTATTTGTTGAAGTTGACAAACTTGGTTAGCTTGTTGCACAACATGCTGATTTTACTGACGGTCGCTCTGATATGCGGGGCGTATCAGGTCGGCACTTTACTGATCCTATTGTCCATCTACAAACTAATCATACTGATCAGCCATCATACAGATAGGTCCACCAGCATTGAAATGTTCCGAACGATCTCTAGAAACTATATGCGTTTATTTTTTCCGCACGTGCTTTTCGTCATTGCGTTCCCCTTTTCTATACACTCTTCAAGGATAACACGAACTTTTCTGATCTCATGCGTTCGATTTTTAAGACCATCGTTATACTTACCGGCGAGCTTGACACAAACGAAATCCCGTTTGTTGCGCACCCCTTTTGGAGCCGTTTCGCGTTCATACTGTTCATCTTCATCGTTATCGTATTAGTTAATCTACTCAACGGCTTGGCGGTCAACGACACCACCGAGATCTTGAGCAACGCCGAGCTAATCGGACTAATTTCCACAATACGCACAATCGCCTATCTCAAAAACATGACACTGAGTATACTGTTTAAAAACTCCTGTTGTGGAAATTGCAGATTTTTACGATACCCTTTCTGCTTCCTCGCCAAGAAGCTTTTCCTATTTCCACATTATTTGACAAGCGGCAAAGTCAACGTCAAGCTGTACGATATCACAAAGAACGAGAAATACAATCACCTCGTAGCGAGAGATTACGTTTGTAGAGAGTCTGTAAATCGTGATAAATACTGGCCCAACTTGAGAATGGGTCCTAATATAGTGAAGCAAGCTAAAAAACAAATTATCTTGAGTAAGAATCGGTTATCAGATAATGAAAATATAATGATGGAGTTGAAGAAGCTGAAGCACGAAGTGATGATGCTGAGATCGACGATTGTGACGCAAGCTATAGGCTTGTTTTCTGTTCTTACACTAGTGAACTAGTGCAATAAATTAGAGTAAGACAAGCATATATTTTCTCATTCTACTTTACTGCACTAGTTCACTAGTGCAGGAACAGAAAACAAACCTTATGACTTCAAAGCACCCAAATGATGAAAGCTCATTACATAAATATGGATAATTATTCATCCATCAGGATTTCATTATATCTATTGATGTCTTGTTGTTTTCTGTGATTTTCTTTACATATTATTTATTTTTATTTATTTTATTGATTTATTATTATTTTTTATTGATTTATTATTTATTATTTATTTATTATTTTATTTATTTATTCCTTCATTATCATATGTTACGCGTAAGCTTGCAACCGAGACAATTGTCTATGTACGTATTTGTTGACTTGTAAAATAAATAATGAATATAAATTAAAAATAAAGAAAATAAAATAGAATAAAATAATACAATAACTTAAATTATAATACTTTTATACATTTTTAAAAACTTTTGATCATACACTGTCGAGCAATTCCACGAGTTCACGTATTACCGCCTTTGTCATCTTAGAATCTAATATTATAGGGACAAACTGATAATTATATTAAACGCTACACATAGCACTGTTAGTAATTCCGTGCCGATTATTTCAAATTACCCTAGTTGTTCAGGAATCATTAGCCGACTTCCTACTGAATCAAACATTTGTAATGAGTAAAAAATAATTAGAGTTTTTTTATAATATCTTGTTTATATATGTATAATTCAGCAGAAATAGAATAATGATGGCAAATGCAAAAAGGTGCGTGAGTTTCTCTTCTCATATATGTATTGAAAGAGACTATTTATTCCATAAGACATGAATCATTTGATACTGTCACGGTCTGACAAAGTCAAAGTTTCGTCCGTTTTTCGGTCAACACATTTAAGTGCTTTACCGGGGATTTGGACTTGATTGTGTGAATCTAATGATTAATTTGATCTTAATTATTTTTGAACTTGTTCTTTGTTTTCTAACTCAGATAGTAATTTATGCAGTTTTTCAAATAGGGAAATTGGATCTTGGTTAGAAGATAAGGCTTCCTTAATTTGGTATTTAATTCTCTTGAGTTGTACGCGTTTTCCGCCTTTTTTTCTTGTCATAAGGATAAAGGTAGGAGATTGATGCTTTGTCCGCCACTCTATAGGCAGCGATCAAATTGACTTAGGAAATCTATTCGCCACACAATTAGGCAGCGATCAGATGAAATGGAGGATTTCGTTGAAATGAATTGTTGTTAATTAATACTAAAGCTTATACTTTATTTTAAAGTGAACAATTCCTTGAATCGGAATAAATTCGAATCAACAGTTAAAACAACTAAGTCTTAGGTCTGTTAATCTAAAACTGTCTGACTCTGAACACTGAACTGAGGTAAAGACTCTGCTGAAAAGCTGAACAGCTAAAGCTTAAAGCTAAAAGCAACTAAAGCTACTGTCCCGAAGATTCTCCTTATATTTATAGTTGAATCCCCCCACGATATTTTAAGTGGAGGAGGAAGGTGTTCTCAGTTCGAAACACCACCCTGGCAACAGTTATCCCTGCTACCATGGTACCTGCTTTGTTCGGGTTGTAATACGATAGACGATCGCGATGTCTCCCACGGAGAAACTTGATTATTAATCAATATCATTGGTATGTCCATATGCGTTGTAAGAGTTCAATCATTTTTTCTTCTGATTTATTTTAGATTTAAAAGTCTTAATTCAAAAGTTTTATGCTGATTTACACGTACGTTACATCTTCCCCCTTAAAGTCATACGTGGTACGTCGTGTTACCACGTATGAATATCTAGTCTGAAAAAATCGAATAAACGGAAAAAATTTAAAAAAATTTCTTTTTTTATTTAAAGATATTCCCCACTTATTCCTCTTTTCTTTTTTATTGCTTAAAATAATGTTTTTATGATATATATATTTTATTATAATTTTATATATAACTTATAAAATAAAGATTATAATAATTTCTTATAAAATAATGATTATAATGTTTTATAATGATTACAATGAGTTAATATATGATTTCTTATAAAATAATGATTATAGTGTTTTATAATGATTACAATGATTAAATATTGATTATAATATTTTATGATTATAATTTTAGTAAAATGATGATTAATTATAAATTATCTCCTAACGCATCTAAATTTCTTATCAACACCTTCCTCTCAAAGTCTACATCTTCTTCTACGCAGTTTTGATATGTTTCACTAAAATATAAATAGTTTTGTATACAAAGTTCACAGTCTATGCCGTTCGAGCTATTACTATTATTTTATTGCATTTGTGACATTTTTCTTTCTCCTGCATTGTCGTCTCGAAAAATGGCCCACATAAGGTGTGCCAATTCTCCAAGCGCGTGTAGTATTGGAGCTCCTCTTCATCTTCGTTCATTACGCAGCTTGCGCATATGCGCCTGAACGGATAGTTTTCCTCGAAATAATGGCTTCCGGGTTCAAGTGCCCGGAAGCAATGACTTCCTCTTAAAATATCGTAGAATTCATGTTGACGGGATCTACCCCGTCAATTATAATTTCTGCTGGTGGTTTCATCTTTATTTATTTTTTTTTCTAAAAATATAAAAAATATTGTGTGTATTTTGCTATTATACAATTTTACCTTAAATTTTACTTGTCGAATGGAACTTTTCACTTTCAAATAGTCACTCGCTTTTTCTGTCGTTACTCTTTCAAGTCTAAAGTTCGACTGGATCCTATACTCTCGACCCTTCTTACGTTTGTTCTTAAACATACGCTTTATCTGGAGTGTTATATGATCTAAGTAATAATAAACCTGTAGTAAGTGGTTCGCTTATGTGATTGATATCTACAAACATGGTGTTCTCATTTAAAATTTGATTATTATAATCGCGGGTAAATATTTTGAGTTTCATTGTGGATAATAATTTTTTTCTTTTCGTTTTCTACTGAGATTAAATCGTTTTGTTGTTTAATGTTTTCTGTTAATGTTATATTAATGTTGGTTTGGTGTCTTCTTCATTTGTTTGAATTGAGATTTCTTGAGTTTCTTGAGTTCTGTGAGTTTTAGGTTGAGTTGTAGGTTGTTCTTCTTTTTGTTCTTTTTCTTTAATTGTTCTTCCATTGCCTAGGTGAATTAATAAATTTGCTACAGAGTCCCATAGCGCTCCGATTAAATGTATAGACCATCCGTATATAGTATGAATTGCATAACCGTGTATAATTGTGTCCATTATTAGTTTCATCGTTCTAAATAGGAAATATATTCCAATTACTCCGGCACTTGTGTTTCCAACAAATGTAAATGTTCCCCAAATTTTCTTCCAAGTGTCTTCGGTTATTTTCTTCAATGAATTTTCGTTAAGTAGGTGTGAAAGAGATCCCTTGCGTTAAGGTTGGCTCTCCTCTTACGCCTCGAGCCACAGTGTTTAGAATTCCGTTCTTCTTTGCTGGAAACATGATATGGTCTCGTAAATTTTCTAGCTCGTTGTTTGAGTATATGCCGCTCGCTGCCAATGATTCGGGATCGCTGTAATGCCAAGTTGGTTGAGACATCGGTCTCATTGTTTCTGGAGGTTTGCTGTATTCCAAAATTGGTGCTATATGATACCATCCGTCGTTTAATAAATACATTGTTGGAATGATTCTGTTGCATGATGTCTGGCTTCCAGTTTTAAAATATATGAGTCCTTGGAGCCAAAAAGTATGATTCGTTTCCTTTGAATACTGGTAACTGCTGGTAACATTCCTGGGTGTGTTGAATTTTTACTTCCACAGGAGTGCATTTGATGATATGTACAACTTCTCCCGAAATCACCGCCTTAAATCCTGGTCCTTTCATAATTTGATAGGCAAAGTCGTCAGGTGCGTGAATTGCAAGGCTGAATGCGTTCTTCATTACTCGTCGTTCCAAATTGCAGCGTTGTTTGAGTACGTCTGTGTATAGGTGATTTATCTGTGTGCGAATATATTTTTCAACATAAACGAATTTTGAATTCACGTAAGCAAAAATATCTAAATTTTCTGCTTAAATTTTTCGTTTTTTGTTTAAAGATTCCCCGCTTTTAATTTCTAAAATTACCAGTTTAGGATGTTCTGTTTTAATTAAGGTATATTCACAAAGAAGCTCTTCGCCTGTTTATGATAAAGCAAAAGTTACGTCCTGAGTTGACAAGGAATAAATAATTTGTAATTTTTCATTAATTTCACTGACCATCTTGCTTTTCCTTCATATAAAATGTCATAATGGTTAAATTTGCAATGATCATTAGATATTATTTCCCAAAATGTATATCTTCCTTCGATATCTATGCAATCTTCATCTGAATATTGACAAATAGTTCCTGTTTTTAAATGTATTTTATTTGTTTCAATGTTAATAGTTGCTTCATAAGAATTTAGACTTATTGTAATTATTCCTTGCACAACTACATTTTACCAAGTCCCATATGGGTCTGAATATTGAGTTCCGATACATTGTTCATCTGTTGTTACAGATCCCGCTACAGTTATGGTCGCGATGTTGTATAATTTGCTTTCAATCCGTTTATGATACTGTTAACATTTAAAACTAGACTTCCTGACTTATGCATATTCTTACATTGATCTAGAGTTGTATCAAGTATATATTCTGCTTGCGCATTTGTTACGGTTGAAATGTGCGAATGCATTCCGCAATAATAAATTGTTCTAGCAACAGAAATTTTACATTGTATGACCTTTGTTGATTCGAATTTTGACAATTGTAACAGTTGAATATTTGTTTCTTGTACATGTGGTTGAATTACGGGTATATTACATTCTTCGATATCCAATAATGATATAGTTGTTACGTTCAGATTGGTTGTTCCACAGTCATATCCAATGAGTCCAAGAGTTTCTTCGGGTTGTAGAATCCAAATGATTATTATGTAGATTAAATTCTTCATTCTTGCTTCTATATTTTAAATACAGTTTAAAAAATTTCATTAGTAAAAAAAATTAATTTTTCTTTTTCTTACGTACTTTGTTGGGATGAACAATTTTTTATTTTCCTTTAACAAGAAGTTTAATATTTCCGTTAGATAAAATATCAGTTATTATATGTGGCCCCGAATATTGATCTCCTAATTTTCCCTTTTTGGGTTCACTTAAAAGAAAAACTTCATCATTTATTTGAAATTCTTGAGGGTTAAGTTTTCTATCGTAATGAAATTCGAATTCGATTATAAGTTTTAGCTATTCCTTTATGACCTCCAATTTTGGAAGAATGAGCTCCTTCAATTATGTCTTTCTGATTTTCGATTTCTAGGATTTTTATCAATCCATGACATATTATTAATTTGGTTGATGTTCCAAGTATTGGTTGTTGAAAATTGTTTAAAAATTTCTTCCCATGAGATATTATCTATTTCTTTTGATTTAGCAACATTTAATACTTTAATTGAATTTTCCTTTATTATTTTACGTAATTTAGTTCCAAATTCTAATAATATTTCTGAGGTTATTTTGCCTTGAATATCATCCTTGCAAATAAAAATTAAATGAAATTTATTCCCCTTTTTAATTGCTTTAAAGTTTCCTACTTGATTTTCTTTAATTTTAGGTATTAAGTTTCGTTTTTGAAGTTGTTTAGATCCCTCATCACAAGGTTTCCCATCCTTTAGGGTATAAATAATTTTCTTTTCTCATAAAAAGAAGATCGCGACTGTTTATGATACCAGATTTCTGTCCGCGTGTTTCCATCTGTTTTTCTGTTTCGTTAATTAGATCGTCTGATTCAAGTTCGTTATATGTTTGGTCAATGTCTTTGTCACTGTCATCATCTTCTTCTTCTTCAAAGTTAGCTTCTTCATCTTCTTCGTTCGAGTCTTCATCGTAGCTCAGGCTGTCTTGATCACCTTCTGGATTAGAATTATTTCCTCTTGTTTCATCTGTCAAAACTTCGCGAAAATCTGTACCTGAATTTTTCTCTTGACAAATTTCATCATAGTCATAATCTCCTGCTAAATTATTTATTATCTGTAAAAGATTAGGTGGTCTGTGAATTAGAGGTATTAGCAATGTTATCATTATTATTGTTGTTTAAATTTTCTGAGAGTAAAGTTCCTGTCTCGAGTTGAATGTTTTGAGTGGTATTTTCGGTTTCATTTAGTTCTATTATAGGTAGAGATTCTGTTTCATTAGTGTTTTCTGGTGGTTCATTTATATTTTCTTGTTGGTTTAGTGGAATATTGTGTAATTCAGCTTGAAATGTATGTTCATAAAATAGTGGTTTATTTAATTCTTTTCTAGTGTCACGTTCCGTCAAGGTCTGACAAAGTCAAAGTTTCGTCCGTTTTTCGGTCAACACATTTAAGTGCTTTACCGGGGATTCGGACTCGATTGTGTGAATCTAATGACTTCTAATCAATCTTCCGGACCAAAGAGATAACGATTTCGATAAACTTTGTAACGAGGATCGTCTTTATTAATAAACTTATAATTTAAATAATTGACCTTGAAATCTATTGGAATTAGTTTATAATTCTGTGATTTCGCGATTGAGGCATTGACCTTGGATTCAAGTTCTCTTAATTTAAGCAGAAAAGGTATAGGATAGCTCCTTATTAGAGTTTAGCGTCTGCTTGATTTGGTATTTAACGCGTTTGATTTGAACTCGTTTTCCTCCTTTCCTTTTAGTCATGGAGTAGGTATGTTGGTTTCTGTCCGCCACACTCTACGTCAGCGATCAGAGAGGAATAGAGAATTCTGTCCGCCACACTTTTTGTCAGCGATCAGAGAGGAATAGAGGATTCTGTCCGCCACACTCTTTGTCAGCGATCAGAGAAAGTGAGAGGGTAGATCTTAGATTGAATTAATTATTATCTCTCTTAATATAACTCTTACTTTATTCTCAAAAGTCCAAAACTTCTTGAAATTCGAATAAACAATATAAGATTTAGGTCCGAGTCAAGACGTTTCTCGGCTTTAGTTTTTAACTCTAATTTGTCAGGTTAGTGAGTCGTGAGATTATGGATAAAGCTAAAGGCAACTGAAGCTCTGAAGCTCTGAAGCTCTCTCTAGGACTAAAGGAACCGAAGATTCTTCTTATATTTATAGTTGAATCCCCCCACGATATTTTAAGTGGAGGAGGAAGGTATTGTTCTCCGTTCCTTCACCGCAACTCTACCCTGGTAACAGTTGTCACTGCCACCGAGGTACCGCTTCGTCGCGAGTTGTAATTTGATAAACGATCGATAAGGAATGTTCCGAGTGATTTCTCAGGAGTTTCTTTTAAAAATTTAATTTGAATAATTTAGTTAAAATTATACGTCTGTAACACCTTCCCCCTTAAGTCATACGTGGTAACGTGATACATTATGTTGCCACGTATGAGCCTTATAAGCCTGAAAAATGTCTCTACTATTATGAATTAGGGTTTAAATTGGAATTATTAAAAAAAAATAAACGGGAATGTATTGAAATTATTAATCAATAAGCCTTTAATGAAAATATTGATGAAATTAATATACTTAATAAATATTTAATAAATATTTCCCACTTATTTCTTTTTCTTCTTTTTTTTCTCTTTTTTTAAAATGTATTTAAAGATTATATTTAATATTAAGTTATGATTTATAAAATATAATATGGTATATATGGTATATAAACTTTAATATGGTAAATAAGGTATGTTTTATAAAATATAATATGGTATATATGGTATATAAACTATAATATGTTATATAAGGTATGATTTATATAATATGGTATATATGGTATATAAAGTATAACATTGTATATAAAGTATGATTTTTAAGTGTAATATGGTATATAATGCAAGGTGTTTTTTTTGTTTAGATATACAATTTTCTTTTTTTTTAATATCGTTTAACTATCTCGGTTTCATAATTCATCCTCGCATATTCCCTGGTATTAAACATTTCTTCATTGACTAAATACTCCTCTATACAATCTCTACACTGATGGGCTGGTCTTGCCCTCATCAGTTCCTTTTTACACTGTATGCAGGATAATTTATGTTCCCAACTTAATCTATGTAATCTCGATGTTATAGCATGATAATTTTCCTTAAATACGTACGGATCTATTCCTCTAAATCGTCTTACATAATAACACTCCTCACACAATTTCGTCCACGTATAGTATTTGGATACATATATCGGCTCGTTGACAATTTTTTTTAAACAACTGCTTCTTAGCAGCATCCAATATGTTTCCTGATAATTTGGCGGAAATCTGTATTGTCGTGTATTTATAGGTATGTCATTTACGGTTGGAATTTTGTGCTTTAAAATATTTGTGCTACCAAGTTTTTCTCCTGGTAAAATAAAACAATCTGAGTTTCTTTCAATTAGTCTTTCAACATGTAAGCGTTCTTCGGCATTTAAATGCTCTAATCTTAATGCTTGAATTAACTTTTCTTTTCTATCTTCTTGTTTGATATTTAGCAAAATCTTGAATTTGAATTGGAATCTTCTGAGTTTGAAGTTTGATTTTCATTTGAACTTGAATTGTGAATTGAACTTCCTAAGTAGTTCGGGTTTGAGTTAGAATTGGAATTTGAGTTTGTAATTGAATCGCCTGACTGATTCGAATTTGCTTTTGAATTAGAATTCTCGTTCGAGGCTGAGTTTGTATTTAACTTTGGATTTGAGTTTGAGTTTCTGCTAGAATTAAGGAATGAATTACCTAAGTAATTCGAGTTTGCATTTGAGTTTGGATTTGAATTTGAGATTCTGCTAGAGTTAGAGAATGAATTACCTAAGTAATCCGAGTTTGTATTTGAGTTTGGATTTGAATTTGCGGTTCTGCTAGAGTTAGAGAATGAATTACCTAAGTATTATTTAAGCAATTTCCTAAGTATTATTTAAGCAATTTCCGAATTTGTATTCGAGTTTAGATTTGGCATTTGATCTGTCTCAAATTCATATATTTTAACAGTGGGAATGTATACCCTTTCTTCTTCTTCAGTAGTGTTTACTACTTGTAAATAAGCTTTATCGTCTCTTACGGTAACGAGAGCGTTTCCTAACTCCCTCCGTTACATTTAAACGAGGAACACGTGAATACGGGAACATAATGTTGCAAGGGCCACTTAGCTTTTTCGCGATCTGTTGTGACGACAGTCTTCTAATGCGGAGACTCACAGACTGAATACAGATTGGAATACAGAATTGGAAAATTTTGTACTGCTTCTACCTTTTTTGGATCTGGTCGTACGCCATCTTCGCTTATTATGTGTCCTAAATACATTACCTCCTTTCTTAAAAATTCACATTTTCTGGTTGTCATATCCTTCTTTTAATTCTGGGTTTGCGATCTTAATATGCATAACAGAAATTGATCTTGCAGGGATTTCAAAGATTTCTTCCTTTTCTTCAAAAGGAATCAAAGTACCGTCTAATTCTAACTGATTTTGTTGGTAGTTAACTTTTGCTTGAAATTGCTTAAAGAAATCTGATCCTAATATCCCATTTTGCGGAATAGGAAAATCATTTAACCAAATGAAACTCGACTGGACGTCCTAAGATGTCTATCTGTGCCAGCCCTAAGGTGGTCACATGATGCGTCGTAATCCCACTAATTGTAAGTTTCAGAATTTCATCTCTATCCACAAGGGTGTTTGAAGTTATAAAATTTCTTTTAATTATATTTGGTCCTGATCCACTGTCTACCAAAAATTTTAAATTTTGTGTAAAATTTTGACTATTTAATTTTATCGATAGTACTTCTTCTATTTGGGTTATATTTACTGTTCGCTCTCGGATTCGGGTTCCCCCGTAATTGCTCGCGCGG
>NW_011966981.1:86521-92096 GCF_000949405.1 Vollenhovia emeryi | reverse complement strand
ATAGAAATTACCAAGTTTACGAAAGTGATTTATCGCGAATCCGGGGACACCCGGATCAAGATGATAAATCAAGATGAGAGAGATAATATGCACGAACGTATTATTGTTTCTATAGCGGAGAAGAACTTTCGAGCCTTGGTGGTCGTTTCTCGAAATCATCTGCCGAGTGAGAAGTTATACTTCAACGACGGAAAGAACACATGCGATTAACGGCACGCAGAAGGTATTTGGAAAAGTATCGGAAATCCGAGTTTGATTTGACAAATTCGCAAATAACGAATACTGAAAATGTTGAGAATACTACATCCTAAATATAAGCAGAAATAAGGCCGGTTAATATGATTTCCAATTAAAATTATACGCAGAGCTCCATAGTTGACATGAAATTGACAGAATGTACGTTTTCTTATTTGTTTTCTCTCGGATGTGACACCATAAAACATGCGTAACAAGATTACGGAACGTACAACATGGTGCATACCACTTTTGCTGATGACTGATTATTAAATACAGCGAGAGCATATCGAGAGATCTCTTCATGATCTATCCAACAGTTTGTGCTCTTAACGTTCTCAAAAGAAATTAAGTCAAGAGAGTCGTAAGAGATTAGGTGCGACATTTAAGAATAGGTTGTGAACGATATACTCATCAACGATTTTTTAATTTTATCCGACGATTAGTATTGAATCAATACAATCAATACCATCAAGTTATGACAAGAGGTATAATGAGGCGACTAAATTATAATACAACACGTTGAAATTTTTACGTAATTTATTTAAATATCACACCGGCGGCGTTTTGACAAAAATTGTTGGAGAATGACCTCATACCGGGTTATTCGATTTTGAAAATTGAAATAAAGCTGCATCATCGTCCACTTTCTAACAGATAAGAATCTTTGTTTCATAACTTTTTATTTTTCTCATATGTATAATTTGCTAAAAAATTCTTAATAAATTTATGAATAAATAACAAGGTAATTTATGTATAAGATATATTAACAAACGTTTATTATATCAGCTCGTAATTAGCAGAAATTATTTTTTTACTTTATATTTTCTTTTATGAAATATACTATACAAGTAAAAAAGTAAAATCAGGCAAGCTTTCTTGCCATTCGGACCGATCAAATCCATCAATATGTCTTGGGATCCCGTTACGCAGAAGCACAAGGGCTTCGCCTTTGTCGAATACGAGATACCCGAGGCCGCGCAACTTGCTTTGGAGCAAATGAACGGTGTCATGATCGGTGGCCGCAACATCAAGCAGGACGTACCTATATAACGAATTTCCTGTCCCCCAGCAATCCTATCATCCCGCCGGAGGTCGGCAAATTTTTATTTAGTTCTGTTCAATATTCTGTTCTCGCAAATAATATTCAAAGATTCGCGGCAAATTGGTCGTCGAGTTCTAGACGGCGTTCCAATCTCTTAAACAACATTCATTTAGTTTTTTGGTTACTATGGAGTTGTTGATCCCCGCTCCCTTAGTAACGTTTTCTCTCCTCGAAGCCTTTAGTCAATACTACGAATTAAAACGAGTTTCCAAAGGCTGAGTTTTCTGAGACGAGTCTCAATCAGTTTACAATTGATTGTGAGGAAGGATCCTTTCAACGTCGGTTTACAACCACGTACTAATGTAAGACGAGTGCCTTTTGTAAAGATCTTTCTGCGGCGTTTACAACTGGTTTCCTGCAACGGAATTTACGAAAGACGAAACGTTCTTAAGGCTTGAACAAGTTGGATGAAACTACGTTTCAAAACGGCATCACCACTGCAATTTTGGTGACGTACATACACTGTCCAACGGGACATTTGCAAGTTACATTCTTTCTGCGGATCAGGGTGCTTTCTCGTCCTCATATAGGTGATGGATGCAATTCCTACCTAGAGGACCGATCCGACAGATATTCTTTAATTTAATTCTAATCTCCACTTTCCAATGTTCATTTTGTTCTTCATCAAGTATTGTTGCGAAAAGTGCGTTTAAAGCAGTTAATTTTATTTGGTTATAGCCATTCCGATATTTATATATTACCCAATTAATTCAAAATAATCAATAAATCTTAATTACTTCGTAAATTCGTTGTGTTCCTTTTTCATTTCTGCTGTTCATTTAATTTAAAGTTAATATATTTACAATAATCTATACAAGTTCTTTATCCAATATTTATGATCTTCGAGCGAACTGCGTCTGAATTGCAGTTTGCTCGAAAATCCTAATATATTAGTATACTTTTTCTATGTATACTTTACTTTGAGTTCACTTTATCGAGTTACATCCCGTCACACATAGTTTATATTTTGTACATTTAAAAAGCTAAACAATACTAAAACTGTTAAAATCGTTTATTTAAATAGTTTCGCAATAATGTTGACGCAGCGCTAGAGAATACGTCTTACAGATTACCTCCTTCTCATATTTGTCTTAGGTCGTAGGACGTCCGTCCAACATGCCACAGGCGCAATCGGTGATCGATGAGATCACCGAGGAGAGCAAGCACTACAATCGCATTTATATCGCGTCGATACACCAAGCCTTAACAGAAGACGACATCAAGTCAGTCTTCGAGGCATTCGGGCCGATCACGTACTGCAAGCTCGCACAAGGTAGCTCGCCGCATCGACACAAAGGATACGGCTTTATCGAGTACGAGACAATGCAAGCTGCGCTAGAGGCTATCGCCTCTATGAACTTGTTCGATCTGGGTGGCCAGTATTTGAGAGTAGGAAGAGCCATAACGCCGCCGAACGCGCTCATGGGACCACCCAGCGGTACCAGCACGATGCCGACCGCGGCCGCTGTGGCCGCAGCAGCCGCGACGGCCAAGATTCAAGCGATGGACGCGGTTGCTAGTAACGCAGTTGCGTTAGGTCTCACTAAACTCGGGGCTGCCGCACCACCCATCCTGAATCAGAGTTCGTAATTCTCTCATCTACATTCAATTCAAATGTCGCGGGCAGTGAACTTTATACTACACTGGAACACCTACTGCCCTCTTGAAGAAGATAGATGGAGTGGGACAGACAAACGGTTTATATTTCTGTCTCTTTCTAGTAATTCTGATATTGTACACAGTATTTTGTACGTCTCACCTCACATAAGCGAGATAGAAATCGCGAAATAGAAAATCGTTGACCAATCGGAATTACTAGAAGAAGACAATGGGATCATTTGTTTCTCTCTCTCTCTCTGTCTTCTTCAAGAAGACAGTAGGTCTCCGGTATAAAGTTGACTGATTATGGGAGAAAGGAACAGTTGATCTTGCGCTTACGTCTTCGTCCTTATTTCTGTTACAGCGCTTCCTGGCGTAGTGCGGCCCACTATAGCTCCCACGCCAATAATGGCACCACCAACAGTAGCAACGGTAGCGCCAGTGATACCTCCACCTGGCATAGCCATACCGCAAACCTTAACGCGACCGCCCGCTATTATCCAACCGATTCCTGGTCAACCCGTTGTTATACCACCTCCTGCTGTTGTTGCGCCTACGATTGTTGGCACGCCAGTCGTAAGTATCCTACCATTGTACCAGAACAAAGAGCATCGAAATAAAAGAAATATTGTCGACGTGTATGAAAAAAAAATCCTGATCTTGCTCGTTAGATACCAGTGACAACAACTGCGAATTCCGACATTATGAGGCGAGCGCAGGAACAAGCGGCTCATCAGAAACAACAGGAAGAATTGCAGAAGAAACTCTTAGAGGAGACGGAACCACAGACGTTGCAGCAACAGGAGAATATGTCAATCAAGGGCCAGAGTGCGCGTCATCTCGTCATGCATCTCTCCTGCAAAGAAAACAGAATGATTATCCAATTTAAAGAAACAGCGATTAATTTTGTAACTCTTGATGTCGTCCAGACATAAGAAGTAATGATAGACTTACAGGTTTTAATAAGCAATAAACTTTTAACAATTTTATAAATAATGATTGTGTTATTTCTAAAAATAATAAATCATACCTCGGACCATATTTTATATCTTGAACCTTTCCAAAGAACTTAAGAAACTAACCTGTACCACACTTGAAGAATAGGGCCCCATATAAATTGCAAGGCGAGAGAGATATACATGTATATATATGTATATGTATTGTCTTGGAATTAATGGTGTCGTTTTAACAAGCCATGTTTTTTTATTTTCTTTGAAAGAACATACGATATCATTAATTATAGAGGTTAACATACAAAAAATTATTGACAGGCAATCATCCGAGCTCGTCTCAAGCACGTTTCAAGACTTTCAAGCACGATCTTTGTCGAGACGTTCTTAAGACCGAAAACCGTCTCAAGTTAGCTTCACATACATAAATTCGTCTTGAGAACGCCTTGACTAAGACCGTGCTTAAGAACACGACTTCGTAAATGTCAGAAAATTTAACCTATCCCAATATATCCTAATTCCATGAATTTATATGAAAAATTTTTTTAAGTAAACAATTTACTGATTTATAATTCTATCTATAATTATGTATACAGTTAGTGTATAGTCATACATAATTAGATATAATTGTAAATGAGCAAGTTCTTCCTTGTAAACAATTTTTTATTATGTTTTTGTGCATAAGCATGTATGAATATAACAGAATTATATACAATTATATATCAAATATATACGTGTTTTTACATGTTTTGTATATTTCTATTATATTTTTTACAATTATATCTATATATATATATATACATGTATACATGTTTATGTATAAAAAAATTAATAGCGGGATTACATATATATGAAAGATTGATTATCCTCCAGTCTATCATAGAGGATCAGACAAGAGTATTTCATTGATCGTACGTGAAATGTAATTATACATACCTTTCCACGTGTGATTAGATTAAATGCGGTTTTTTAAACCCATTCCGATAAAAAATTGTCATACATACGCATGCCTAAATATAAAGTTTTATGTAACATTCCATAAATTTATATTTAAAAAATTTTATAGGAAATAATTTGCTCATTTATAATTATATCTAATTATGTATACAGTTAATATATGTATAGTCATATATAATTAGATATAATTATAAATGAACAAATTATTCCCTTTACAAATTGTTTTATATAAATTTGTAGAATTATATAGAATTACAAAGACTTATATAGAAATACACAATATAAAAACATTTATGGACATATTTCATATATAATTTTATATAATTCTATATATATAATATTTATTCATGCTTATACATTAAACATTTTGTATCGGGTATTAAAAGTGATGTCAATGTGTTTAATTCCTCTAAACAGCAAATGGAAATGATCATTTACCCTTTTTACATAAAAAAATAAAAATATTACCAATATTATATTAAGCTTGATTTTTAAATATATTTATTTATATTTAACAGTGTTTAGCATTTCTCGAGTCCCCAAGCATTTCCTTTACAAGATTTTCACTTGCACCTTGTTGTAATCTTCTTTCAATGCTAAATAAGTATAGGTCGCACCCAATAGTTTCGTTTCTTTTTATTATTTGCATTTATTTCAGAAATTCTGTACAATGCATATAACTTTGCAATCTTGTGGCGTATGTCCTGTTTTTTAAATGCACACAAACTTT